>NC_072731.1:185814619-186029429 GCF_026930045.1 Uloborus diversus | reverse complement strand
TGTTGCCCTGTCTCGCTATTTAGCTTTATGCTTGGCAAGATAATATTTAGAAATTATATAGTGCCTTGACAATTTGCATATAGTCAAGGCATAGTAAAATGCAACATATTTTCAGATATTTGCAAAATTATAATTGTAAAGAATTTTGAAAAGGAAACGAAACCGAATGAAAGAAACTAACAAGATCAAATTTAGTTAAGTCCTTAAAACTTTAATTCTTTGATAGAAATATGACAAACGATTTTATTATGTATAGGAGCAGACGATTAATGAGATGTTTTTTCATTAAAAAAATTAATATTATAATTCCTTTTCGTTAGTCAAAAAAAAAGAAAAAAAATGTCCTTAAACCATTGAGCACTATTTAATAAACTGGAGCGCAATAGCGCAATTTAGGCAACCAGCTATTTTTTTTTTTTTTTTTGCCACAACAATTCAACATAACGCTTCGTAAAGGATCCCAAGTCTATGTAGTCATCGATGTTTCATTTTAAGTATGAAAGCACTATTCAATGCAGAAATTAAAAACCTTATAAAGAGTAAAAACTTTCATACAAATTTAACATCAAATTCTTTCTTACTTCTAATCTAAGCTTAGGACAAGCTTGACAGAAAATTCCCTAGTTAGTTTTGCTAGAAAATAACTTATCTTTCTTGAGAAATTTTAACTTAGTGTCTTGTATTTAACATTTTAAGTATCCGCATCCTACGCAAGATTTATTAAGTTACGTTTAAAAAAAAAACAACATTTATTTTACTTTACTAATGCGGTCCACACGTATACTTTACAGTCAAAATCGTATTTCTTGGAGGAAAGTAAATTTTTAATTTTGGTTTCTTGAGAATTTTTAGGAGTCTCAGGACTTGTGACTCTTGACTGGATCGAAGTCATTCCAATGCCTTAAACTTAGAACTAACGAAAGTAAGGCTCGGAAAGGTTGAAATGTGGTGATTGAAGAACTTTGAAGCCTTAATTTGCATAGGAGTTCACGGGAGCCGAGGTTAAAGTACTATTTATTGATCTTACGTGATTTTTTGCATATTAGACGGAATTCAGACTGTTTTAGCATTAAAACAAGTTCTGTTTTAAAATTAAGCGCTACTTTAAAGAGTTTTATTTTCCACACAAAACAAAAAACTACAAATTATTTTTTTTTTATTCATTTGATAAAATGAATGCTGCGGTGTTTACATTCCATTTTCCTTCTATATTCATATAATTTTCAACAGTAAATTTTTGTTTCGCTTGGCAGTGATTAAAATACATAATAAAAAGAAAAACTTGTTTTCTTTTATTTTCTCTTTTTCTTCCTATCTTTTTTGTTTTGTGTGTGTGTGTGAAACAAAAAAAATTTGCAATTGCTGGATTTATACATTCTGCTTGAAGTAAGAACTATCCGTAGTACTGTGTGAATTTTTTTTTAAGGATTTATGTATATCAATATAATAATTTTGCTGTGCTGTACGAAACGCTTCAGTTTTTCTTAAATATTAAATTTTTTAAAAATTAAATAGTTCTTTAATATTTATTTACTGGTCAGACTAAAAACCATAGATCGCAAAACATCCGGAAATCCGAATTTTCACCTTAGCACAAAAATAAAACTCGAAGAGTCCCTGTTAGTTTTCACATTTCAACTCCCTAGCTACAGATTGCATTACGTTCCCCCACAAGTACTTCCATAGAGCAGCAGAATGATCAGCCGATTTCCATGAATGGGCCCCTTCCAGCCATCAGACTTTATATGTTGATCTTCATTTAATTCCGTAACGTGGATGACCCAGATTAAATGATACTCAAAAACGCATCACGTTGCATCAAGACTAAAAAAAGCTTCGACCTTAAAGCATAAAACACTTCCTCTTCTCGTGCACAGTAATAATGTAATAATAACACCTTTCGCATTTTCCTTTCACTTGTTGAGCAATGGCTTATCGGAGGAAGGATCGATTTCTTTGTTCCTCATTCTTATTATAGATGGCCTCTGGAGCAGGGGGTACCGGAGGCTTTTAATGTGGGAATCACTCTCACTCTTCACAGCTTTGTCGCATCACTGGTTGTCATACCTGACTGTCTGGTCCTTATTGGTAAACGGATTGTCTACGAATAGGAGTTACTTAGTGGAGATGGTTTTTTATTTCTGGACAAGTTACTTATAGATTAACAACCATCAGAAGTTTCACTTGCACTGCTCAATAAAGCAGTTTATATGCCCTTCAATACTGATAACGGATGCCTTTTTTGTCTGTAATGTCTTGTCTATAAACGGATTGTCTGCGAATAGGAGTTACTTAGTGGAGATGGTTTTTTATTTCTGGTTGTCTGTAATGCCTTGTCTGTAAACGGATTGTCTGCGAATAGGAGTTACTTAGTGAAGATGGCTTTTTTACTTCTGGACAAGTTACTTATAGATTAACAACCATCAGAAGTTTCACTCGCACTGCTCAATAATGCAGTTTATATGGCCTTCTTTATACTGATAAATGTAAATCTTTCTTACTTCTCTTCAATGGTAAGCAGTTTACAAATGCATCCATTGTCAATTACTACACAGGTTTTCTATGTTCAATAGGGTGGGTCAAAAATACATGTAAAAAAAAAGTTTCTCCTACATAATGGGCCACCCAGGGGTGCCCACAGGGGGGGGATTATGGCGCAAGTTGCGCCATCAAAATTTTTGGGGGGGGATTTTTTTTATTGGAAAGTTTTTTGTTTCAAACATGAAATTTTTGAATTTTGGAAAGAAAAAAATATTTAAACTCATTCAACAAGAAATAGATGCATTAATAATGCTTTTTTCACGTACTCTTAGGGGCAGTCTCTCCCCCCCCCCCCGCAGTTTTTTAGAAGTGGGGCCGCCAATTTTAATTTAGCGATGCAACTAACAAAGAAAAAGGGAAACTTAGTTGTTTTAAAAAATAAAAACAGTAACTATAAATGAACAACTGAAATGATAGTACCAAAAAGTGTTTTTTTTTTTTTTTTGTGAAATTTGAATAGAAAATGTAATTTTAAAATACAATTTAGGAACATCCACGATTCTCTTTTATTAGAATATCTAAGTAAGGGCCGCGGAAATGTACGCTTCAAACATTTTTATCAAAGAAAAAAGAAGTATTCAGTACAATACACTCTTCACTAGGCCGCAAAGTGGGTATGTCTGTCTAGTCGAAAACTATGGGCTCGGCTCAAATTAAAGTATTGTGCATAGAGTAAAATTTGCATAATGGGAGGGAGGGCCGGTGACAAAACTAACACGGTGCACGCCTTGTGTCTCGGCGGCCCTGGTTATACAAAACCGTGCTTCATGGTTCTTCAGTTAAAAAAAAAGATACATAAATAAATATAACAGCTTCATTAGGATATCCCATAAGATAGGGGTAGTCGAAACATTCCTTTTTTTTTTTGATGAAAAATGTTGTCCTGAAAATCATTACTAAGTGAAGAAAAATGTATGGGTCGCCGAAATAAGTTTGAAATAGAGAGAGAGAGAGAAACAGTTCAATGCAAAGAGAGATTCAAAGTATTGTAGTAAATAGTCACAACAAAAGTTCTAAATGTTTGAATGTAAAAATCGTAAGTAAATCAAAGCTTGATCAAGAGATGCAGATATATTTAAAATAATATACCTGCATGTAACCATGTGTAATACCATGTATAATACCATGCATAATACCATGTATATTTAAAATAAAATGAAGTGGAATAGAGACCTAAGGTATCTCAAAAAATTACCACATCCGTTCAAAATGTTAAAAGTCCTTTTCCTAAGGCCGCAAACGCTTGTATTGCAAGAAAACAAAAATATTAATCGAGAAATTGAAAACTTTATTATGGAAAATCCTACCAGATAATCGTGTTTGGCAAAGGAAAATTGGAAGAAAATATTAACACAATATGTTAACCAATAGTTAAAATTTACAATGAAGATAGGAGAGATGTAACCAAACTGAAAAGAAGAGTGGGGAGCTCCAAACCCTTCTTTTTACGTCCCCAAAGCTGGCCTGTGAGTGACTTTTTAAAACTTAGGTTTTGAAAAACTCCCGGGAAAGCTTTCTCAAACCCCATCCCTTACCCTTACGTCATTAAACATGGCCTACACCTGAGAGCTTAGAACTACAATTTCAAAAAACCGTGAGAGTGCTCCCAACGTAACCTCCGAGAAACGCCCTCAAAATTAATCATTCATCATCATTCGAGGCCGAATAAATTTCGTCTTTTCTACTTTAATTAAAAAGAAAAAAAAAACTCGCTGACGTTTCCTGAAACTGTCGTTCTCCAAGTATTACCGAAGATCTTTCAAAATTTCATTGTAAAAGGCTTCAATTCATAAAATGTTTCGGAGGAGATATCCAAAACCTTCTACCCCTCTAACAGTACTTAAAATCGTCTATGTTTGCGTTAACTGAATTTCAATTTTAAAAATTTGCCTGGGGAGGACTCCCAATCTCTCCACCCATTAACATCACCAAAACTCTTCTAAAACTGCGGTTTCTACAGATCGAAATTTTTTCGAGAGAATCCCCCCCCCCCTTCCTTTCTCTCTCTCGCCAACATCATCGAAAAATGTCTTAAATCTCGCTTTTAGTGATTCAATTATGAAAAATTTCTGGTCGCGAGCACTTTCAAAACTCAACCCTTCCCCTTTTCATCGAAGATTGGATTAAATTACGTTTTCAAAGCTTTAATTTCAAGAAACTGCTGGAGCACTAAATTTTCAACAAAAAAAGTCTACAATCGCGTTTTTAAGGCTTCAAAATTTCAAAATATTTCGGGGGGTGAGGGCGCATTTCTTTTTCTTAATGTCACCATAGATCATCTAAAACTGCATTTTTCGAACTACTATTTTCAAACTTTTCCCGGGGAAGAACTCCCGGACACCCCCCCCCTTACAGATGTCACAATAAGAAATAATTCACAATTGAGAATGCGTGCTTGGAGTTTGCATTTTAAAAAATTATAGAACGATGACCCCGAGTCTCTTCCTCCCTTAACATCACCACAGATCATCTAAAACTGTGTTTGTCAGATAACAATCCTGAAAATATTCGGGGGAGATGCCCCAGATCCCCTCTTTTGAACATAATTAAATATAACGTACAATTGTGTTGGAAACTTAAATTTGGAAAAAATATCGGGAGATGCTATGCTGGACATCATCTCCCTTTCCTCCCAAACTTAAACTATAGTCTAAAACTGTATTTTTATGTGTTCAATTTCGAAATATTGCGGGAAGGTAGCCCTCCCACCCCCCCTAATTCTGACTGAATATTATCCTTACGATTTAACTTATATTACTAGTACTAAGGTCTAGTAATATGACTATCCATGCTAAACCAGAAGCAAAATCTTCTCTCTCTTTCTCTGCGCATTAAAATATGCGTTTGAAATAATTAAGGGCCTGCCAAAGCGTATCCCCACCCAGAAGTTGTTTGACTTAGCGACGACCCTGGAACTCTTTCCAAAATTTAATGACCGTGTCTCTTTTTCAATGAAGGGAACACATCACAGACGGCATGGAGTTGGTCTGCGTTTCAAAGCTGAAACAGACGGTTTGACTTGTTTTCAGTTTTTCATAAATTTTCTGGAAGTAGCACAATTTTGCATGAATACGTGTGGCAGTGATGAGAGTCATCTAAAACTGCGTTTGTAGTACTGCAATTTTGAAAAATTTATAGGAGAGAGCATCATATTCCCCCTTCTTTCCTTCACATGATCAAAGACAAGCCTAGAATTGCGTTTTTGGAGTATCAATTTCAAAAAACTGCCGGGTTAAAGGCACGAAATTCACCTTCCACTAACAGTATAAAGATCTATCAAAACTGCGTTTTTAAAGCTAAAATTTGAAAAATTTAAGTGGAGCCCCCCCCCCCTTCCACCCCCCTTGTCAACATTATTAAAAAATCGTCTTACATTTAGTTTTCAGGGCTTCAATTTCGAGAAAGTTTCAGGAGAGCTGCCAAAAACTCTTTTTCTTAACGTCACAAAGGTCGGCTACAGTTGCGATTTTAGAGCTTCAATTTCAGAAAACTGCTTTTCCCATATCCAAAGATAGCGTTTAAAGACTTCAATTCCAAAGTTAGGAATTTAACTTCTTTTTAATTCTTTTTAGAAAATTTTCCTGGTGCGAGCCCAAGGATCTTTTCTTTCTCTAACATTACCGCAGATAGTCTAAGACTGCGTTTTTAGAACTACAGTTTTGAAAACAAAGGAGAGCCCTCCTTAACACAACGTTAGAGTATCTACAATTGCGCTTTTAAAGTTTCAATATTGAAAAATTACCGGGAAGGGGCCACCAAACCTTTTATCCCCCTAACATCAGACATCGTCTAAAACTGGTTTTAAAACTACAATTTCGAAAATTTTCCACGGGAGAAACCATCGGACCCCCTATCTAAGTGACGATAAATTTCCTTTTCAAGATTCATATTGCATACATCTAGTAATGACTCCTTCTAAGCCATAAAGTTGAATCCTCTCTCCCTGTAATTATTCATACGCTCGAAGAAAAAAAAAGGTGTAGCAAAATACAGGGGTACTCAAAACTTGTTTACTCAAGGTCCACGCTGTAAAATTTGGGAAGACAAGGCGGATCAACAATCCAACAATATTTCAGTTCAAATGGTATTTGTTAGCGCTCCCCCCCCCCCTTCCCGTGAATTTGACTAGAAATTCAACACTCTAACAGAGTATTATGTTTAACCCGATTCGAAAGCGAAAAAATTTTTGGGGGGGAATTTGCGCCATTGAGCTTGGGGGGATGGGCACCCCTGGGGCCACCCCTCAATATATTTCGATTTGTAGATAGTAATATACTGGAAGAATTTTAGCTTCCTGTTTCAACTGAAAGAGGGTGCTCAACCCCCTCCCCCAAACTTCATACGTATTGGTGGGATGGTTAAAAAATACATTGAACTGAAAAAACAATGCTACATATATTATATTATACACTAGTAATATGCATATACATTGCAAGAAAATAATTACTTACAAAAAAACAACTGGGGGAATTAAATGTTTCTAAACTTATGGTATTTTCTATAATACTGCTAATGTTAAATTAAAGGGTCATTGAGCACCCTCTTAAAATTTGAGCAGAAACCAAAAACTTTTACAGCATAATACTATTAGTAAGCCTAAAAAAAGGGGGGAGGGGGGTGGCCTGGACTCTAGATGAAAAAAAAATTTTTTTTGAACCACCCCAATGTTCAAGCTCAAATGAAAATTCATTCAAAAGGCAACAATGTATAAAAAAAAATAGTTCTAATATGACAGATGGGGGTCAAGAATCCTAACGGCAACGTTTCAGATTTGATTGAAGACACATCACATATACGCGAAAACACACCGGTGCTGTTTAGCACAAGCAGTATAATTTTGTTAAAAAAGACCTTATAGGTGGGGCAAACCTTACCTGGTAGCGTCGTAATTTTGTGATTAGGATCTGCGTAGCATTTGCAATGTGACCAGGTTAGGTCTTTCTCAACTATAAAAGAAGAGAAAACCAATAATATTGCCTCGTCCTTTTTTATGCAAGACATTAATTTGACGAACTTTGCCTATTGTTTAATTTTAGAGTCACGCAGCCTTTTCTAAGTATGTATTACAATGTTTCAAATGAGGTGGTACCGACGGATATTTTAGTAATTGGGCATAGGGGGCTGATTGCTGCATAGCCCAACTAGGCACATTAAGGGTGACTCTAATTTGGAAGACCTTTTTTTTTTAAACAAAATGATGGTATATTTTCAAAAAAAAAAAATCATTTATTCGTTTTGAATTTATTTTGCCTCCATTATTGTGATAATAACACTATCGATCAACTTACATAAGTTGCATTGAAACGTATTTAACTGTACTGGATGAAGGACAAAAACAAAAATATATTTTAAAAAGACTAGCCGCCTGCGGCGACCAGCTGGTCCGCCTTTTTACGCCAGGGGTGCCGCCTTCGGCGGCTGCTTAAACAATTTAGCGACGACATTAATCAATGCTTTTCTCTATAAATCAGTATTATCATTCGTTTTTTTACGCCAATGTTGCCGCCATCGGCGGCTGCTTAAATTAATTTCGTGGCGGTGTCAATCAATCTATATCTATCTATATCATTAATAATTTGAATAAAATATTTTCTAGATCTGTCTCCAGTTTCGTCGTTTGGAATATTTTTAAAGGAGGGGGAGGGGAGACACAAACGACGTACTCTTCATGCAAATTTTGTCGAAAAATAACAAAAAGCACTTCCACTTTTATGTGAAAGCGTTGTTTTTTCAAAGTCATGGTGTATGTGGGGGAGGGAGGGGGGCATTGACATCCAATGTGCAAGCAGCCACTTACGGCGGCTGTTTGGCTAACTTGTCATTTACCTTTTTACTTCAAGTTTGCCGCCTTCGGCGGTTGTTTAAATAAATTTTGCAGCAGTATTAATCAATCCATCTCTATCTTTTTTTTGTGCCATTCACATTTTTACGCCAAGATTGCCGCCTTCGGCGGCTATCTACCTTTACAATCTATCTCTACATTTTCTTATCCATCTCTATTCATTTTGACCTCCTCACCCATTTCCTAATAAAAACAAAGAACACTCAAAAAACCACTTTTTTTCATTTAAGTAGAGCAAAAAAAAAGCTCAAATTCCCCGTAGTGTGCAAAAAGCAGCGTTTGACAAAGATAAAAAAAAATCTCGCTGTTTTTATTGAATTAATGCGCACAACTATGAAATGTAACGTAATATAGATACAGCGAAAGGTCCAGCTTGGGAGGGGGGGATGGAAAAAGAAATAAATGCAATCCCTAAATAAAACAAAAAAAAAAAAAAAAGGAAAGAAGAAAAGCAAGCGCTGCCGAAAAAAACACGTGGTCATCACGTCAGAAAATGAAGTAAGCTATGTGGTAAAAAAAAAAGATTAACATTGCTTGCGATTAAGATTCCATCGTAAATATCGAATCGAAACCCAAGTAGTGACGTCACAGGCATAAAAGATTGAAGAACGCTTTTTTGGACTGATGCGTGAAAGGACATGATGTGTTCAGCATTAAAAAAATTGTAAAAAAAAAAACTATTGCGTATTTTTAAGAACTTTTTTCTTTTGAAGAGGGCGAAATGTTTTTACTATTACCAACTTAAATTTCTGAAATGAGGCTTAGATACTTCTCGCAGGATGATATTAGAAAAAAATAAAACCCAGAAAAACATGCAAATTAAAGGTTTTTTCAAAACTTTATAAAAAATACAAAAATTGCTCTATCTTCAAAATTTTTTTGTTCATCATATTTAAAATTAAATTTCCGACACTATAGTACCAAAAATATTTGTCTGGCACGATTGGTTCGGGGTCTGTGAGGTTAAAAGTACTAAAAAATGCTAAAAATCACATAAAACATTAAATAACTTTTTTTCTAATTGAAATATCAAAAATCAAAGCCCGAGGTGCACAACTTCAGCAAAAACTACACCTGTATACCAAATTTCATCTTTCTAGGCCTTACCGTTTTCCCGGGATGCGCGCCACACACACACAAACATCTTATTTTATTATATGTATAGATAGAAGATAGATAGATAGAGATATGTATAGATAGATTTGCTTGCTTAGAAATGGGACTTAAATTTAAAAGACTTTTGCCCCCGATGGACAGACAGAATGTTACAAAGAGCAAAACAGTTATAAACACAAGCAATAAACAGTAACACTATTACAAAAAGATAGAAGTCATTGTTGATGAGCGATCTTGCCTCCGAATATCTTGACTCCTCTGAGTGACCACGAAGCACCTCAAAGGAGCAGATGCTCCTTATCCAAAATTTCTCCAAAGTAACAGAGTTTAAAGTTAAAAAGCGACATTCAGCAAATAAAATGAAATTGTCGTTGTAATGAGTACAATTTTTTTTTTACTGGTAGTTTTTCAGATGGTTGCATAAATTGAGCTGAGAAAACCCCCCTTTTTTTTTTTTTTTTGGAATGTATAATAAGCCTATACTACATTCTAACCAAATTTCCCTGAACATGTTTAGTTAAAATAGAATTGCTGCGAAAATATATCACCGATAATTGTTTTCATAAAATATTTGCCGATATTGTTACGCGGTTTTTAACTGCAAATGTTTACAGATGGTAAATCCCTAATCAAAAAGGGCTTACTACAACACATTTCTCTCGTCAATCAGCTCGTAGCTAGAAATTATGTTCCAATTACTGTTAATGAAACTTATAACTGTATTTATTTATAAAATGCAAAAAGACTATTGCTGCAACTTGTGAAAAATCAAATTTTCTAGCATTTTCTTTTTGCTCGGATCAAAACATTGGTTCCTCGCTACACTGTAAAAAAAAATCCGGAAACGTTTCTAAGTGTTTCGGAATCCTCTTTCTGTAATTTCCAGAAATGTTTCTGAGTATTTCGGAATTCTTTTTCTGTAATTTTCAGAAACATTTCTGAGTATTTTGGAATCCTCTCTCTGAAATTTACAAAGATGTTTCTGAGTATACTGTGCAGCTGCGGTTCATGAAATTTTCAAATACGTTTTCGAGTACTTCGGAATTCTCCATGCAACTTTCAAAAAAGTTTCCAAGTATTTCGGAATCCTTCTTCTGTGATTTTTTCTAAAATAAAAATCTTAACTATAATATTGCGTACCATATCAGTTACAATTCTTTTATATCTAAGAGCAATAAAGCTGTTAAGTAAGCAATTAAAAAATCATTCGTGTTTTTTTCTTTTTTTTTTTGGTGAATTTCTAATGACAAATAACACGATTAAAAGTATAACATATGCAGTTATAAATTACTGAGAATTTATGAAATAATATAGTACTTCCATTCCTAATCAAAAAATAAGTAAAAGTTTGCAATTTCTTTGACGTCGGAGGAGGGGAGGAGGGTGCTTTCTCAAAATGGGATTGTTTGTTAAACGACCTTAAACCTCAGTTTCTCTCAAAATTTTCAAGACAAAATTATCAACGTATTGTATTTTTAATGCAGAACTTAAAAACATATCTTGTATCAAACTTGATAGCTTATTTTTGGATAAAATTTGACAGAACTTACCTACTCTTCGCTTCCCGGAATTCGTTCTACCCCAAGTCAATTTTTCTGACGAACAAAGTGTACCGAAAAGTACCAACAGAGAAATTGATGAATTTAAATATGACACCAAATCCCCAAGCAGGAACCATTCGGGTTGATTCTTCTTTTCTTGCCCTTTTCAATTTCATTAAAAACATAAATACTTAATTAAAATCAATATCAAAATAGGTTTCTGATTTATTTTTTATTTTTAAAGTGTGCGCAAAATTCATATTTTTTTTTTTTTTTTTTGAGCAATCACGATTGCTTCTTGCTTTTATTTGACTGTTTTTGGCGTGCTATCATTTTTCCCACCGGCGCGGCGCCACCCTCTACCAGCACCACCCGTCGCGTCGGCCGGCCTCACGATGCTGCTCCTCTAACGAAAACCGTCTCCAGATTGCGTCCATATCCTACACACACACGCATACATACACGCACCAACACACACGCACACACAAACACATACACAAACACCACCATACACACACGCATGCATACAGACACCTACACATACACACAAATACACACAACTGCCCACACATTCATGCCTGCACACAGACACAAACACATATGCTTACACACACACACACATACCCCGCCCCCACGCACACAAACACTCATACACACAACTACCCACACACTCATGACTGCACACACACAAACACACATGCCTACACACATACACATACCCCCCTCCACACA
Organism: Uloborus diversus; assembly: GCF_026930045.1. Lineage (NCBI taxonomy): Eukaryota > Metazoa > Arthropoda > Arachnida > Araneae > Uloboridae > Uloborus > Uloborus diversus. Next base: position 186,017,657 of record NC_072731.1, on the reverse strand, counting down.
CACACACACACACACACAACAAACACACACTCGTGATTGCGAAAAACATAATTTGAATTCAAGATGACAAAGTTCAAATTAATTTTTTTTTTTTTGTTACAACACTGAATTATTCTATTACATCAGCGTTTCTTAGTTTCTTTGATCAGTGGAACCCTTTTAAATGCTCACTTTTTTCGTTGAACCCTTAGTTTTTTGTCAATAGTTTGCAGTGGCGTAGCCATGGTTCTGTTTGAGAGGGAGCCCAGGTTCTTATCTCAAAGAGACTATCATATTGACTATTTGTCGTTTAATTGATAATTGAATAGATTTAATTATATATCATGGTAATTATTGCTAACTGCTAATTATTATTTATTTATTATTATAAAACACCAAAACACTCCTATTTGAATAGGCGGCTGGTGCCCCCAAAAAAGTGGAGGTTCAAAGGAGTTGCGGGGAGGGGAAGTTTGGTGGGCAACACACCCTAAAAGCTAAATTTTCTCTTCAAAAATTTGGCAATTGAATTTTTACCTCATTTTTAATGAATTGACCTTCTTCCAAAAAGTCGAGAAACGGACTCAAAAAGCGGGTTCAGATGGTCGCAGAAGATTCCCTCATACAATGTCAAAGTTCCATTTTAATTTTTACGTAATAATAACATGAAAAAAGCATAAAACAAGCACTTACTAAGTCAGTTCTTTCTTTAAACACGTGAATAGTTCATTACTATCATTTTTTCATTCGACCCTTAATTTTGAACTTAGAAAAGTGGAGGGGCAAAGTCCCTTTACTGTTGAAAGTGAGAGTACTATTGCCCTCCTTGCCTCCTCGCACGAGACGCCTACACCTGTTTGTGATTCTGAGTATTTTTATAAGGAGATAAATAGCCTCAGAATTTATGCATGAGTTTTATGATTAAATTACTTTCTTACTTAGGAAAAGAAATACTGATGTGTTTTACTTTCAATAGTGTTAATAATTCACTAAAATTTACAAAGAAAGTGTTTTAAAACTTAAAAACTAAAATGTCTTTTATTTTGCATAAATTTTGAAAGTTATTTATAAATCAGAGACTTTGATGTCACTGTATGTTATATTGACTTAAATTGGTCCTCACTCGTTAAATGTTAAAATTGTACTTACAACTGCTGTTATAAATAGTGGGAGAGTGACTATTATTAATAATAGGATGTTTGAAATTTACGTTAAAAATCGTAATTTTAGGCAATATTTGGTAATGATGGAGGAAAGGGAATTTGGTGTGTCTGATTCGGTGTGTGATAAGTTTTAACATAGAAGTCACTTTTAAACTATCGTTGGTGATTTTAGGGGGTCAGTAGCTTCTTCCGGCATTTTTTCGAAATTGAAGTGTTTAAAAGTGAGAAAGAGGTGCTTTATGACTGATCTTGGAAAAATGTCGAAATTGAATCTTAAAGGCACAATTTTAGGCGACAAATAAAACTATTCCTATAGTGGCTAACCCTGATTGGTAATAAAGCTTAGATTACTATACGAAAGCAAAAGTAAATTTTTTATTTTGGGAAAGCGTTTTTATCAATTTTTTAAGTGACAAATATGAAATATGAGGAATGAAAAGTACGGAACCCCTGAGAGAGCTTCGTGGAACCCTGGGGTTCCGCGGAACACAATTTAAGAAACGCTGTATTACATGATTATTCCATTTTATATATCAGAGAATCACCCCTCTCCCCCCAAAAAAGCAACCCCCTGAAAATGTCAATGGCACAGTCTGCGTGAACCCTCCTCGTCTTTTCCCCTTATGTTCAATGCTTATTTATAACATAGTAATTGAATAACAGATTATTTTTTAAATAAAAAGCACTGTTCATAATGCACTCAAAAGGACAAAGTAAGTTTTCTGGGTCAGAAAGGACAATTTAAGAATTCCTGTAGTTTTCGAAAATTCCAAGAAAATGAAAACACAAATAAAGAAAAGTGCGGCTCAAGTCATGAAGAGAATTTATTATCATTATCTAGCTTTCAATCATAACTTTGAGTGCTGAAACATGCATATTTTTCTTATTGGGAAAGTTTGGTTTGAAATGACTAGAACAGCACTTTTCTTCGTTTGTAAAGTCTTTTTCTTGGAATAATTGAAAACTACAAGGATTCTTAAATTTTCCTTTCTGACCCAGAAAAGTTACTTTGTCCTTTTGAGAGCATTATGAACAGTGCTTGGTATTTTTTAAAAAATTCTGTTATTTTATTCTATTTAATGTAAATGAATATAAATGCTCGGGACTAAAAGGGAAAAATCCTATATGCGTGTCTATAACTTTAAGCAGTTAGCACAAAAATTTAGTCCTTGTTCCTCTCTAGGATTTATGCTTGCTCATTTCATGCTTGCTTCAGAGAAGTCTTGATTCAAAATTTTCATTATGATTGCTTTTAGCATTACTGTTTCAAGGCAACAAAATTTGTAACAATGGGTTTTACATTTAAACATTTAATAGTTAAATGACATGAAATTTGCTGTTTTCCGTCCTAACTGAAATAATTATTTTATTTTAGAATTTTAATTTTTCTGAGCTAAGTGTACCTTAAGATTGAGCAAATCATTTAGTGAAATCCCGAAGTCTCTAAGTGGTTTAGTTGCAGATATATAGGCAAAAAGGCCTAAGATTTCTCCGTGACAATCAAGCCAAGTGTAATAAAAGTGCTTAAAAATGATCACTTTTAAAACAATGACTGTAGGAGACAATCTTAAAATAATATTACTTTTTATTTTGGCATGTAAATGCAGCTGTTCCATTTTTGCAACTGACTCATTCCTCCTGACTGTCCTACGTTAAACTAATATTCACAAAGGAAACGTTATTTACGAAACAACTAATGTTAAGCAATTTTTTACTGTTAACCACATTTAACGAAATGAATAAGCAGATGAATATAATTGCATTCTATGTTGCTTATTAACATATAGCTGGATTATTTTCTAATGGTATAAATGTTTTTTAATGAATGAATAAATAAAAATAAATTAAGATAAATAATACTGGCACATTTTTCAGGGACGCTCACCTAGAGGGGCAAGGAGCAGACTGCGCCATTGAAATTTTTAGGGGGTGTTTTTGAGGGTTATTTTTCTCATTTCTGTGGGGGGGGGGGGTGCTCTTGCTTTTCGGTGAGTCCCCGCGATATTAAGGGGGGGTGCTCCCTTGTCCTTAGGGGGTGGGCAACCCTGCATTTTTTGTAAAGCATATTACAATACCCTAGAAAACATTTGCATCATCTTATTTTTAATGAATTAAACAATGAAAAACATTTTTAGAATCAATGTATGAATATCCAAACCGTTTTCGAGTGTTTCGGAATAACTTCTTGTGATTGCTTTTAAAATATAAAACCTAAATTTTCTGTTGCGTAATTTATCAGTTTCAATAGGTTACACAGCAAATAGTACATAGGTACACTGCGCACATAAGTATGTAGGATAACTTTAAAGTAATTCGATAAAACCAAAAAATAGTTACAATTGGAACCCCCATCAAATACGTATCAAGAAAAAATATAAATTTGTATAATAACATATTTTAAAATATTCATTCATACTTACTAGTGAACATCAGCGGAATAAGATCTAAGTCCCTCCATTACAACTGGATAAATAATCCAAATGGGTTTGTTTCGGGGCATTCCATGTCAAGTGATCCAAAGTTTTTTTTTATCACATTTTTGGATTTCTTTGAAATTTGGCTCATCGATTGTATTCTTCAAGGTAATTCAAAGTCCAAAATTTTAGATTTTTGTCTCTTTTATTTTTTTTCATTTATGAGACTTTAATTTTTGGAAAAATCCTCTTTTTTTCATGGATGCTTGAACATAAAATGGACCATAACTCAGCACCAAATATAGATAGAAAGATTTGGTAAAAAAGCATTTTAAAGTAAATTAGTTGCTGTTTAATATGATATGCAGCACGATAAACTTTGAAAATTTTCACTTTTAAAAATTTAAAGTTAAATTTAAAATTTAAATTTTTTCAGAAAACATATAATGATTTTTTTTTAATTCTCAAAACATTTTGTGTATTTTACCTTTATTTGTACAAAATTTCAACTTGGGATCTCAATGGGATCATATTTTTATGAATTTTTGAATACAATTTGACTTAAGAAATAATGATATTTTCCAGATTCTATTTAGTTAAATATGGGGCTCTCTTACTGGCGATAATCTAGTGAGCAGTAAGTAAACATGACTATGCTTGATATGAGCTGGGATGAATTTGTAGATTGGTAGACCCCCCCCCCCCCCTGCGCCGCACCACCACTTTTTATACTTTTTTCCCCCGGAAATGATTTCAAAATGTTTAAAAAAAGAAAGAGCAATAATCAAAACAAACGCTGCCAAACATCAGAAGTGACTGAGGCTCATAAATGGGGGGGGGGGGGTCCCAAACACTAAAAGTTACGAAAACTTTAACAGACAAAAAGAAAAAGGGGTATGCTCTAGACACGCCGTATGCCCTCAAACGTTTTTTGACATATTACGTATATGATGCATACACATACTGTGTTATTGTGTATAATGGATTGCTGGAAGTATAACACCCTCAGAAAAATTGATGGGAACATCACTGAATAGAATCCACTCATTTTCAGCTTTTTTTTTTTTTTCGGAAAGTGGGATTGTAGAGTGAGAGAGAGGGGAGGAGGCGATCTGGAATGAACAACATGGAAGGTTGTGCTCAAAAGAGCGAAGTTTATTTGATCTGTAACTGCTTTTAATATATGTATAGATAGATCTCGTTGCATTACTCCTCCTTCACTACAGAAATTAAAAAGAAAGCAAGCTATTAAAGAAAAGTAAAAACAGCCGTTGTCCAGATGTTGTAGAAAGTTATGTGCGGACAGACATATGATCTGATACTTTGATTTATTTGTAGTTTTGTGTGAAAAGATTGGAAAAAACATTAAACAACATGAAGGAAACACTATTTTGCTATGATCTTGTCGTAAACTATTTCTTTCCTCCTTCCGAATTTGAGGGTTGGTGCTGGGGTAGGGAATGAAATGAATCATAACTTTCCTTATCCGATATTGAATTAATCAAGTACATTTTTGTGAAGTTATGGTCTAAAAAGAAACACTTGGTCTGAAAAACAGAAAACATATGGGGTAAAAATAATTCTCATTTCAATCCCCAGGTAAAGCGTGATACTAGTATAGTGTTAATCGTATGTATGGGTAGGGGGAGGGGGATACACTTCGTCTTGTATTAAAGAACATTTACCACATTTAAATAAGTTTCCTATTCATTTCGCTTTATTTTATTTTTTTACATTTTGAAAGCTAAAAAAAAATTAAACTTTAAAAGTGGTGGTGCCGGGGGGGGGGGGGGGCGATTACCGATCTACACTTTCAAGCCAGTTCATTTCAAGCATATCATGTTAACTTATTACTCATTTGACCATCGCCAGTAAGAGAATCCCATATTTAACTAAATAGCATCTGAAAAATATCATTATTTCTTAAGTCAAATTTTATTCAAAAATTCATGAAAATATGATTCCATTGAGATACCAACTTGAAATTTTGCACAAATGAAGATAAAATACACAAAATTTTTGGGGGATTTTTTTTTTTAATTTATTTTATGTTTTCTGAAAAATTTAAATTTTAAATTTAAATTTTTAAAAATGAAAATTTTTACAAAGTTTGTCATGCTACATATCGTATTAAACAGCAACTAATGTACTTTAAAATGCTTATTACCAATTCTTTTTATATATATTTGGTGCTGAGTTATCTTTCATTTTATGATCAAGCATTCATGAAAAAAAGGAGTATTTTTCCAAAAATCAAAGTCTCATAAATAAAAAAATAAAAGAGATAAAAATCTAAAAGTTTGAACTTTTAATTACTTTGAAGGGTACAATCGATGAGCCAAATTTCAAAGAAATCCAAAAATGTGAGTGAAAAAATTTCTCAAATTATGGATCACTTGACATGGAATGACCCTTTTATAAAGTATTAACACGGATGTTGAAACTATTCACGCTTGAACACACAATATTTGTCTAATCATTGCCGCACTGAGAATTGTAAAGAAGCAAAGCGTTAATAACTAACTTATTAGCTGCAGACATCGGCTAAATCAAGGCCAGTCCAAAATGTAAAGGCGTAAAAAGAGTTTCGACACATATTACTGCTCTCTAGACATGAAATAACAAGCAATCCAATGCTGACTGCCGCAACCATAGATAGGGACAAAATACTTTCTGGTTATTCCCGACTCACTGGCTCCTGCGTTCGAAGGATAAAATACGTTTCGAAGCATTGCGTCAACACTTCCGCTTCTAGATTTTTTTAAATAATAAAAAGGTTTCTGAATAGATAAGAAGTTTGTTGTTGGATGAAGGATTTTTACTATTTCAGAAATCTTTCCGTTATATCAAAAAAGATTCCGAATTTTTTCTTGCAGTAAAACTAATCACTCTTTTTACGTGGCTGATTTTATGAAGTTTCGACTTTCTTCTCACAAAATCATTCAAGAACTTGACTTATCTCTTTTCTGTATCTCTTTAATTTGTTTGTCCCCTGTATTGTTTAGTTCTCTTACTATCCACGATTCTAAGCTAAGAACGTCAACATTTAACCGAAAAGACCGCAACGGATATTTTTATCATGCAAGATGTTCGTCACACTGTCAAATGTGTAAAACATTTCGTATATCACATTCACGGTGCGTTAAAGTACATCACAGAAAGTGCAACATTTCGATTTGCACTTTCAATTGTACGATTGTACGATTTATATCAGAAGTTGTGAGTTAGACAGACTATCTTACCCTAAATTTTTAAAATTTTCACTGCCGTTTTGAGCATTTTTTCATTTTTAACTACTAACAGCGATATGTACTTAATTGTCTAAGAAAGCATTTTAAATAAATTATATACACTAAAAAGTAAATAAAATAAATCCTGCAACGGTGCGCATTTCTTATTGACTTAAACAATTAATTCAGTCTAGATAATTGAATCATAATTTCCATTATATTACTTTCAAAATATTACGAATTATTAATGCTCTTTATATATGATGTTTTGTAGATCTAAAATGATGGAGTGAAACTCATGCAGAATTATAGCTTTTGGAAGTATGGAGTAACTACCAGGCTGCAATACTTGATTGCGAAAACTTTGATTTTCCAGAAACAAATTAACTTGGTATTTTTTTGAACAATTCGGGAGCTTTTAACATTTACGCTTTTGGGAGAATTTCTAACCTTTTTATCAAAAAAGCATTGAACCCCCAAAATAATTTTTATTATCAAAAATGTTAAGATGATTCTGAATGTAATTGTAAAAAAGAAAGTTACAAGAAATTTTTAGCTTAAAAATCAGTTTAAATTCAAGAAATAGAAAAAAAAATTCAAATGAAACTCAGAATGCACTTTTTACTGACTAACATTGAAAAAGAAATGCAGTGATTGATTCAGAAAATAAAATCCGATCTAGTTTTCATGGCTCAAAAAAATTTATTTTTGATATAAATTAAGTATTTTTAAAAAAGTTTTACCCTAAGTTTCAATGTTATTATTATTAGTTGTAGTAGAGTATTTTGCTTAACTGACAAGCAAAGAAAAAGTAATATAAATTTCTTAATTAAAAGTAGTGTAAACTCAACATTTTTTTATTAAATGAGGTGCATTTGTACGGTTTGGGAAAAAAATATTTTATTTTGTTTTATTTATTTATTTCTTTATTTGCATTTCGATATTTATTTATTTTATTTTTATTTCTTTATTTATGTATTTGATTTTTTATTTATTTATTTATTTAATTTGTTTTATTTATTTATTTATTTATTGTATATTCCAAATCGAAGGTCTCTATTGGGGTATATATATAAGATCTCTATTTATAGTATAATTAATATATTGTCAGTAATAATAATAATAAGTAGTTAATAATAATTAATAACCATTTTCTTATAAAAAGTAACTAAGAAGAAATAATAATAAAATTTACATGTATCATCTACATCAAAGGGTCACGTGTGTAAGAATTAGATTGGTTTTTTTTAATTAAAATTTACGAATGTATACGAATTATTTAGGGTTAAAAGTAAAAAATTTGTTCACCTTGTGAGAGTACTTTACTTACAAGATTCATTAAACAAGAAACCTTTTTCTCGTACATTGCAGTCAATAATTATTAATAACTATTTACTTACAAAAAGTAACTAAAAATAAATAATGATAAAATTTCCATATACCTATTACATACATCAAAGACAAGGGTGTGAGGCAATTATACATTTTTTTCCTAACATTTATAAATGTAAAAATTGATTATTTGGGGCCAAAAATTCAAAAATAGTTCACGTAGTAAAAGTACTTTTTACTTATATGATTTGTTTAGCCAAAAAACTTTCTTGATAACTTTTTTAACTGGTTTTTCAATGAAGTTATTGCGGTTTGGGCTCCGCGTTTAGACTTCAGTTTTAGACTTCTCAGTTCTAGCAAAAATTCCTCCAAATCTATTGTAATCATGCCACTGCAATTTTATTAACACAAAATTTGGTTTCTTTGATTTTTTACAGTGTTAGCTTGTAAAAAAGAGTAAATATTAAACGTCGGACATTCGTGTCGCGTGTGGCACATTTTGCTATTTTTGGAAAAAGATTCGTTGATTTTCCATCCATTTAGTTGCGTTCCCTGGATAGAGTTTGTATTCATGATTAACAACTATCCATTTTCCACATTTTAGTTATTCATTGGGAATTGACTCTGCTGATTTTTTCGTTTCAAAAGGTTTGACATTCTTTCAATGGTTCTTGCTTTTTTCCCAATGATTTTTGATGTGCAATCTTTCTTCGATTTCCTCTTTTCTAATGATGAATATTTTTTAGTCAAAAAGTTTAAAGTAAAGTTAGTTTAAGTCAAAAAATCATTGGCATATTGAACTGTGTGCTTTTCGTTCTTATTCGTTATCTTTATACGAACAAGTCTCCTTTCGAGATCTCATGTGTACTCCTGTTCCAGAAAAGGCCGCAAGATACTTCCAGGTAAAATTTATTTTTCCTTACATTTTTAAGCATACAAAAACACTTTGCAATGAACTCAGAGCAAGATACATTTCTTCATGTAATTTCTTTCTTTGGGATATTCCACCATTAATTATTTTTGTCTTGTTCATATTTTCAAAAAATATATCAGAATTTTCTCTACCATCTGTTGCCGCTTCATTTTCTTTAATTCCAGATACTCTTTAACTTTTTGTTTTTGAAAACTTGGATTTCTTCTCGGCTGCAAGAGTTTGTGGATGACATTTTTATGTTCTAAACGCAAAATCAAATGTGAATAAGAAAGCAAAGAAAATATTTTAGAAAATCTGTTATTAAAGAGTAAATGTTGAGAAAACAACTATTAGCATCATTTATTCCAATTAATAGTTAAAAAGTATGTGCTTTTTCGTGACAAATATTTTTATTATCATATTTAAAAGATACCTCTACAAATGAGGAAAATGATTACAAATAGAAACAGTAGTAGCTCTCATGTGTCTTCATTCGGAGATACTTTTGTTTGAAGTCTCCTGAACACAGCGTCACGTGTGCAAAAACATTGAGTATGCTATAAGTAATTGCTAAATATTGAAATGTCTGTATATTCAAGTGGGAGAAAATTTTAAATGGCGACGAAACTGGGTAGTTAACCATTTTTAGCATTGACTTTGTGCTTTCAAAAAAAAGAAAAGATGGAAAATTTTTACTATTTTCTTCCTATGGGGGCAAAGTGAAAAACAAAATATTTTTTCTAGTGAAATATTTTCTAGTTACTTATCAAAAATATTTTTGATTAAATGAATGATTAAATAAAAGAAGGAATGAATAATAAATAGGAAATGAAATAATAAATGAATATTACAAAAAATAAATTTATACATAAAATAAATAAGTGAGATCATAAAATAGAGAAAGAATAAGAAAATAAGTGAATTAATGAGTAAATAAGCGAATTATTTAAGGAAGGAATGTAAATGATTTGATTAATAAATAAATACATAAGTGATTTAACAAACGATTGACAAAATTAACGAAATGATCTGTTTCTCTTTGCTCCATCCGCTTTGTCCCGCATTTATTTGAACAATTGCAGAAAACGTTTAAATTAAAAATAATCTTAAAATTAAATAAATAAATACTGCACCGAATACTAGTAGGTCTCAAAAAAAAAATTTTAATTGTTAATAATAAAAACTTTATTATTTTATAATTACAAAACATTTTTTGACTTAAAACAAAATATAGCAATATGAGTGTCAGTTTTGGAAAACTGCTTGTTTTTTCTTATGTTTTGACCTTCAGAGATAATCTTTTTGTGACAGGAATTGCCTACATGTATTACTGCATCGTTAAAATATAACCAAATAGTTGGCGCTAAAAACTGAGTAAATATTTCACACTTTCACGTTGCCCCGTTATTTCACGTTGCCCCACATTCTCCTACACGGTACAGATACAGTGGTTGAATTCGTAAATCTGATTACTGCAATGCAACCTTGTAAACTGCAGGTTATTTTTCTGTAAAAATAAACAAAAATATTAAATAATCACAAAAATGAAATACAAAATAAAACAAAAGTAAAATAAATTCAGTTTACTAGTGGTAAAATTAAAAGAAAATAACAAAGGAATAGCGTTGAAGTCCAAAGAAAATTGGAATAAATGGATTAAAATATTTTTTAATTAGAAAACAATATAATTAGAAAAAATAAGCTTTTCCAAAAAAATGTAATTAAAATTTCATAAAAATTTAAATTATTAAGAAACAAAAAAAAAACTGGACAATTAGCACGAAATTTAAAAATTAAAGTGAATAATTTAGTACAAAAATCAATTTAAATGAAAACCTCTTGACAGTTACAAATAATTACTTTTTTTAAATTGCAACTGAAAAAAAAAAGTTTGACAAAAAAAATATAATTTTAGGCAAAAGTAAATTGTTTACGTAAAATAAATTTTTAAAATCTGAAGTCTTTGATTTAAAAAAAAGTAATTGATAGAAAAAAAAATTAATTATGGAAAAAACAATATTTTGAAACATTTAAAAAAATATGCGTATAACTACAACAAAACTTTTACAACGTAAGCATTTCAGTTAGATTAATAATAATAAATTAGATTAATTAGTTATTAAAACAATGAACATGAAAACTGAAAAAGAAAAATGGAAGAACAGAAAGGAAATGTACGCATTCAAAGCTCTTTGAAACTGAAAATTTTTAATGAAGCTGTTATCGGATTTTTCCTATTTCTTTAAAAAATAACTTTGTATGTTGAACTTAACGCGATCATTTTATTCGTAAATTTTAATAGTTAAATATTTTGATTTCCTAGGAAATCATTTCTGTTAAAAAAGAATCGGGAGATCTTTAACCGCTACAATTTCTTTGTAATAAAAATTATTAAAAAAAAAAAAAAAACAGCACCTCCAAACCGTGTTTAACTTAATGGAACTATTTCAACAATAAAGTTGAATAGATACCTTTTTACTTAAAAACTCAAATAAGAAATAACTTCGTTTAATTGCACAAAATTGCATATACGTAACTGCATACATATGATTCAGGGATACAAAATAAGTGAGCTTATGTATAAAAAGGTATCCGACAAAAGGATGCTCTTTCATCCATGTATCGCTTTGATGATACTTTACGTAAAACATTTCTGGAGATATGGGTAGTAGTATGATGCAAGATACTCGTATTTCAGTCTTTCCAATTTGAACTGAATAGGTTCATTCTTAAAACATTGCCTGGTGATGCAAATGTTGTTTTCACGCTTTACTAAAAGTTTTAATAGAATAAAAATTAGTCTTTTTTATAGAAATATTGATTTTTCCCCCCCTTTTTTCCACATTGTATGCACTCGAAGATCTGAAAAATTCACTTTAACGAAATAAAATTGATTCAATGAAAGGAATTGAAGTTAATAAGTTTCTTAGTAAATAACTTGTTTATTTGTTTGCTTATATTTTTAATTAACAACCTTAAAGAAAACCGAACTCTAATACTTTAACCGTTTTACTGCAGTTTGGAGGCAGGGTTAAGCAATTTTTAAACGAACGATAATTCTGCATGCAATTTATAAGAATAATTTTTAAATTAGATGATAGCAAAATTTTACTGCCTGAAATTTCAGTCAGTTTCAATGTTGTCGATGAAAAAAAAAAAGTTTTTTTTTGATTATCTTTCAAAAAGATCATTGGTTGAAGATGAAGATGTTAGGTATAGTTTTATATGATGTAATTCTTTGACTATTTTTCACCATGGAAAGGAATTTATTCTCCGCTCAGGGAAAATACCGAAGATTACGAAACTCTTGATTATTTCCAGGACACTTGTCCATATTATCTCGTACGATATAATTTTACAGTGGATATTCCCATTTCAAAATTCTTCCCCCAGAGCAACAGCTGACGAAACTCTTGCAAGAAAAGATGCAGCCTTGGACTATCTGAAGAGTAGCATTCCGCAAATACCTCCGCGTTTTCGATCTAAAACGAGAGCAAAACCGATCGGAGAGAAAGTGTCGAGGAGGAAGGAAGAGAGCAAAGCAGGTAGTGATGGCGGAGGAAAAAGTGGACCTTCCAATATCTCCGCCGCATCAGATCCCATTCTGGAACAAACATCTGGATGGGCCCTGTAGGGTTATTGCGGGGCGATCTCATTGGACGTGCCAAGCCTTCCAATTCCACCTGCTGTTACAGATTAAAAAGAGCACTGGTATAACGGGTTGGCACTTTTTTCTCTTCCCCAACAACAAGACAAAGGAAAAGGCGATTCCCGCCGTAAACAATTATAGCAACACATGCGTTCGCTGCTCGTTACTTTTTTTATATTTGTCCGCGGGGGAGGTGTGGCGTGGAACTTGTGTCCAATTGGGGCACCAGGGATTTGAAGAAAGCCAAGGGCCATGCGGGCATTAATATAAAAAGGCTTTCAGTGTCGTACCATGGCATCACATTCACCAACTCTTCTACCAAGAGCGGTTTAATCATCCTTGGATCTATCCAATCCTTTGAAACAGGTAAGCTTGTGCTACAGCAATTCTTGTGGATTATTAGCAGTCAAATTTCTAAGCAATATCGAGTTGAAAAATGTGCTGAGGATTACAACTGCCCCCGTGGATACAACGCAAAGCATTATTCCTTTCAGATTTTAGGCTCTTGTGGATTACACGACATTTATCGAACAAACTCCTTTGTCTTCAGCAGTTTTAAGACTTTGAACAATGGAGACTGAAAGAGGCGGACAAACATACAGCCACTAAAACTTCAAAGTACTTTGCGTCGGAAACTTTGCTTTATTTGAGTTTCAAATCAATCCTCTGAAAAAAAAATACTCCAGGAAGTTTTTGTGAAGAGGAATAAACGTATACTATAAACGCAATAATAAATGTTTTGCTCGATTCAAAAATGTTAGATAAACTGCAAAGAATTGTTATCTAATCCTTTCTTAGAAAGAACAGAACAACTTGACGTAGAAAGTTGTTAGCTAATATATTTTTTGAACAAAAACAAATCCTATTACTTAGTATCCCAAAATATGAAAGTTAAAGCTTATATATCAGCTTATGATTAAGAGAAGAAGTCCCAACATCATTGCATAAGTTACCCTTTAATATAAACGAAATCAAACTCTTTTGTCATAAAGGTATATGTAACATCGAAGATTTTTATGCATTTATTACAGCACATTTTTCAACTTACTTGTTAAAAAATACAGTCACAAATAAGTTTTTCGTTTTCAATACTGTACTGAAATAGAGATTCTGAAATGTAAAAAAAAAAATGAAAGTTTGCAAGCAGTGCTATTTTTTTACAGTAAAAATGTTTTTTCATATATTTTCGAAAACTTGAAAAAAAAATCATTAAACAAAATGCAATTATTTAATAAAATTTAAGCAGTATTATACTCTAGGAGTATAACTTTCTTAACAATTCAAAAACTAGTATAACCTTCCAAAACTAATTTTAAAAAATGTATTCCAAAGACATTTAGTAAAATGCTAAATTCGTCAGCATAAAAATTAAAAAGTGTCAACAAAAACATGGTTCTGAGAAATTCAAAATTAAATGCTGTTTCAATCACTGTTGTTAATAATTTTTAAAAGAAACATCAAGTTCTATACTTGCAATAAGTAAGCAATAAAAAATGAGATTTATTCCACTAATGCAGCGGAAGTTTGAAAGTTTATAAGTTTTGATCAAAGAAAAAATAATTTCAATAATATGAATAGTGTATTAAAAATCAGTTGTGTGGTAATGGATCAGATGTAGATGTGACAGAGAATAATCATACAAAGTGTTAAAAAATAGAACTACCATTCATAAGATAAAAGAACTATATGTTAAAATTTGCTACATTTAAAATACATAGATCAGTAATCAAAAGTATTAGTTGTATTATAAAATGTATTTTAATATGTGTTTATTAATAAAAATTCCATTTTTTCCAAAAACGTCAATTTTTTATTAAAAACTAAAAATTAATACGAAAACAAACTGATAGAAACGTGCTGCTCAAAAAACGATGTACTAAAACTAATAAAAGGCTTTAATAAAATAATTCACAGTTGAAAAAAAAAAGAGCGACAAAGAAGTTTTGGAAACGTTTAAATAGCAAAATAGAATACCATCTATCTTGATATTTAATGCTTAAATTAAATTAAATATAAAAGTTGTAATATTAAGAAATAACTTACAGGTATGAATCAAAGTCTATAAATTAAAATGACAGTGATAAATTCATTTGTTTTTGGCGATTTTCGTAAATGTAATTTAATAAAAAAATTGTCTTCAAATCAAAAGTTGCTCAAGACTGCAGAAAACATAAACTTACATAAACTTTCTTGTAATCGCTTTTTGCTTAAAAAAAACTCGTTTTTATCATTATTATGTACTTTACCATCACTTTTATTATTATTATTTTGTTTGGAGAATGTTTTATGTGATAAGAGATAGTAAAATAGTTGCAAAATTATCCTGTCTCCGAATTTGGTATTAGGAGTAGTTTTTGATGTCTAGTATTGAACTATCCTTTTGTAAACTAAGTATTCTTATGCTCGCTGAAAACGGATTTTACTGCATTTAAACAAAATAAAGATATCTCAGTAAATGTGACTTAGTTAAAAATTAAGAAAGAGTTTAAATAGTCAAGTATCATCCTAAAGATAAATAGGAAATAAAAATGTTGTAAATATATCAGGATCACAATAATTTTAAATGCACCTGTATGTATATCCATTACAATTCATATTGGATGCCAAAACACTAGAAAAAAACTTCTTGACTAAGAGAAAAATCTTTTGATTTTGATTAATTATGTATAAATACAATAAATACTCACTCTTAAAAAAATCCTTTTGAGAAAGAATTATTTTTTAAGTGATACTGAGGAAGAAAAAGCTCTTTATACCAATAAAAATAATTATTTTTAAACGATTTATTGTTAAACACAAAGTTTAGTTTTTCTTGAAAAATAGCAATAAAAACTTAAAACCATCAAATATCATTTTATGTCCTTTTGAAAAGGCAACCCATGAATTAAATTCAAACGGAAAAATAAGAAATTGGTGATTCACTAAAGTATCGTGCAGTTATTTTCCCTGACTGCTTACAAAACGTATTTAAAATTAACGTAGCCGATTTTCTGTAAAAAAGTAAAGGCTGACTTTTTTTGCCCTATAACACTGACACATTAATATATAATTATGGGGGGGGGGGGTACTCTCATACGAGGTAAACACGTCCCCGCAGTTCATTAACTCCGTAAGTAAAACTATTCTCAGAAAAAGATTCAAAATTGCAATAATATTTAAAAGAATAAAAGAAAAAAGCTCGTAAAGAGTTCAAAAATAGCTGGAATCATAACTCAACGCCTTCATCCTTATGTTGCATCGCGACAAAATTACCTGGAGTGATAAATAACACCCCGAACGGCGGCAAAGGTGGGGAGGAAGTAGAACTTTAATGTTAGGTCCGGTGACCTAAAAAAACAACTTTTCCTTTTCACGATCACTTTCTAAAAAGAGCCGAATCTTCGACCCAGATATGTGAGGGGAAAGTCCTGTGACTAAAACACGTGGGACGAGACTCGGAATCTTTATTGTTGACTAATAACAGCTGAGCGAATCCGGAAAGGGCTCAATTAGGAAGCGGTGTTCTGTTTATAAAACATACATTGGTTGATAATATCTCTTGATAGAAATAAATTTGTGGTTTAAAAAAAGGGGAGGGGGGGAGAGGTGACAGGGAGAAATTGTCTGAATTTAATTGGGAAAAAAATCCTAGCATCCAAAACGATTAAGAGACGTAAACATAGACAAATAAATTTATAACTAGTGCAACAATTTTAATGAAAGCTGAATAAATGTATAAATAAATGAATACAAAGATCCAAATACAGATAGAGTTCATACAAATGACATTTTTTGGCTAATGGATACATACATAAATGCATAGAAAAAGTTTATGCAAATGAAATTTTTAAACTTTCGATAAATGTGGACAAACATGGATTAAAGGTAAGATTTTTTAGAAGCCAGTTTAAAAAACTGCATATGGAATGTAGGCCATTTCAGAAGAAAAATAATATTAACGCGTTAGAGTCTTCTATTTTGAGCCATATTTAGTGCAAAAAAAAAAAAAAAAGATTTTTAAAGTTACTGCTGACGCATTTCGTTGATAAATTGTTTTTCATAATGTAGCAGAAGGGTTTTACTGATTTTACGTTTATACCCGTTTTCCTGATATTAAATCCATAAATTTTCAAATTTAACCAAAATTTTAAGATATCACAAATAAAATAAATATGACTATTATTCTCAAAAAATCCTATTTCTTGTTTCAGATCACCATGGTTAGTAGTAAAGTTCTATCTCTTGCCATCGTCGTATGCATATTTGGTGCTGCCATCTTCCCACCTGAAGTCATGGCTGGCGGTCAACATAAAAAGCTTTTAGCTGCTTATTTAATCGCCAAGGCTATCAAACCCAGATTCGTTCCCATCCCACTGCCACTCCCATTCCCCATCAAATTGGGAAAGAACAGCCATGTCAAATACCCGTAAGTAATCCAATTTCTAATATTGATTCATTAAGCAAAACCTTTTTAAAACAGCCGAATTTTAAAAGATATTCAATCATGCAAATTTTCTAAATGATACATATGATTATGAATATTGTTTTATGAGAAAATAGATTTCATTCATAAATACTTGTTTTCTTTCTTTCTTCAAGAAGCCGTTGAAATCAGAAAAAGAAATGAGTAATGCTTTTAAGTAGTTGTTCTTAATCTATGCCATTGCGTGCAAATCCTAAAAGTTATTCAAAAATAATCATGTAATTTTACATACACAGAACTAAAGGTTTAAACTTCACAATAAATAGACTAATTCCTTGATTTTTATTTCATTAAGATCAATTTGTCTGATCTGGCAACTTGAAACAAATTTTACTGCCAACTAGTCTTTTTCTAGCAATGCACTCCTACTATACAAAAGCTGTGATAAATAGGTTTTGATTACCACCTAGTTTATACCTAAGTTATGAGCAAGAATTTCATTGTATTCGACCATCCACTAAAACAGTCACCGATTGTCTCAGACATTCCCGTTCTAAAATCCTCACACATTAACAATTTCTCGTAGTAACCGCGTAGTTTTCACACCTTTAGTGTTGATTTTGACAAGAAACTCATTGCTGCTGCACTAGTACTTTCCTTTTCTGAAGATCATATGCTCAGCAATTTTCTCAAAACAGTTTCAATCAATTTTCAATGTTAACCAATAATTTAAACAAGTTCATTGTCACCACTAACTGCCCTTACTTATCACGCCTCGAAATTTTTACGGAACATTTTCAAATTATTCTATTTTCTGCGACCAGGGATACTTTTTCTAACCGTCTAGTATCAACCCTCACTCTGTTGCACCAGAGATTCAAATGTTTAATAACTTAACGTGTTATTCGATTTTTCTCTTAACATGTTATCGATCTGCATCAGATTCAGGCTTGTATCCAATATTTTTTCAACTGATTCATTAACATTAATTATTCGCTTATTCTCTGTCAGTCTAAGATTTAAATTTAGCCGTACATCAACACATTATTCTCCTTCCATCGTACTAAAATCACACTTTCTATTCTTCCAGCTGCTATTGAAAATCCTTTCACCGGAATTTTCCCCCCTAAACTTCTTGCTTACCCATAACTTTTGAGCGCCATTTACAATAGCTTCTTGTTTACACTCGAGATTTAAACAGCAAGTTCATCACCAATGACCATCCATCCAATGCATAGATTTGAGTTTAACATTGATAAACCCGTCGACTTCCACCGAACTAAGACCAATCTTTCTGTTCTTCCAGCGTCCACACCCATAGCCACTCCGCCCACGCTCAACTCGTCCACGACCCATGGCAAGGAGGTTACGGAGGTATGGGAGGTGGATACGGAGGTGAAGGATGGTAATTCACCCTCATCTAGCTAGGTTAACGTCGAAGAAGTTCCATTCTTCGGTCGAATGCACATTGTAAATATATTTTCAATTAGTTGTACCTCATGTGTCTTCCATCAAAAGCGTTTCCAGTCAACTCGCGCCAATCCTTTGTACATATCTTAGTTTTTCTATTTTTGTTATGATTTACAAATAAATTGCCATTTTATGTAAATTTTGGCTATTGTTTTATTCGTGAAGTAACTAATAGGTTACTGTCATTTCCGAAATTTAACCAAAAGAACGTTTAACTTATCTAAAGCATAACAACGAATAACTTGTGTGACGATGTCTGGTTGTCAGACCGGAAAAAAAATCCGAGTTGAATAGTAAATGTTTCAGCGAAAATTTCAGGCAAACTTTGCATTATCAAACATTTTCATGCATTGAATCTCATACTATAAATTACTAAAATTAGTTCGAGAATTTAAAAAAAATATTTACAAATCTTAAAAAAACTTTTAAACTCACCAAGTTCAAGATGAACTAAGTATCCGTAAAAATATTATGCATCAGTATTTAGAAAAAATATAATAACGGACATCACTAAAGAAAAATAAATGTAAGACAAAATACAGAAAAAAAAGCAATTTTGTAAATCACATCTTTGTTCTTTAAAATTCCTTTCATTATAACCCCGGGATCTAAAGAAAAGTTGCCAACTTTTTTTTTTTTGCATTGGATTTTTATTTCTACATTTTTAACAAAATAATTAAGTTTGATTATTTGATTAGTTTGAAATCGATAACTTTGCAGCCATTTTCACTCAGCTAAACTGAAGTCACTTCAAGTCTGAAAATGAAATTCAACGCTGTACATAAACGCTGACAAACAATCATATGACAAAAGATTTACACTTGACTTAATCGGTATTGCAGCTTGTGATATGAGAGGAAATTTTTGCACTTCTTTTTTTCAGAACGTTTTCCAAGCCAAAGAGCCAGTTTTCTTTTAAATTTTATTTATTTATTTCATTTTATTAATTAATTTATTTATTTATTGAGACAAAATAACATTTTTTTTCCCTTATCTATTGAGTTTTGCTTTATTCAAGCAAAAATTACCGGTTATTACTCAAACTGTGTACTGCTCATGTAAAAATTAAGTTTGCCTTAGTTTTATTAAGTTGTGCATATTTGGTACATCCAAAATATTTTGCTACAATTAGCTTCAATACAAAAGAGATTTTACTTCATGTAAACAGCAATAGGGTCTGATTGTAGAATTTCTCCGTTCTTCTCTACGGTTAAACATTAATCGCTTGTTTTGAAGTTTAATTTCTAAACATCAAAGTCATTTAGGGGCCATTTGAGCCAAGCTATTCAACTTTGTGTCACTTCAAACATTTTGTTATTTTTGACTTTAAAAATTAAAATGAATAAATAAACATCAACAACTAGAAGTCCCATCACTGCGCTCTTCCGGCAATATTATGGAACCAAATTTCTACTCTTTATTTTATAAAAAAAGAGGGGGGGCAATATTGACCTCAGCTGACTTTATCATTCAATAATTCTGAAGGTATAACTGTTTGGATGGTATTTTTTAACCTCTTGAAAGTACTCTTCTTACATTCTTATATTCTATGCAGCATTATAAATGATAGAAATCTTCTGATGTAGTGAAGTACAAAAGTGGGAGTTTTTTTCCATTGAGGAATTCTATTTTGTTGCGTTAAAGTTGCCCTTCTTTTGTTTAAAAAAAAAGTATTGCATCTCATTTCTAACGAGGCTCAGAGCGATACTGAATGGCTGAATAGCACTGAACCAGATTAATAATTTATTTTAAATGGATTCAATAGCTATTACTCCTCAAAACTTTATTCAGTAGTTTACTACTGTTCTTAAACTTGATACCAACAACAACAATAAAACTATTAAAATAATTGGGACCCAGAATCTAAATTACTGTAACTCCTGGACTAGTGAATGGTGCAATGAACTACGTTCAGTATTGCCAACTTCTTTGTTAAAATAATGAGTAAAAGACTTATTTCACAAACATGCCAGGAGAGTGCAACTCAGGGCCTTGTTTGTTTTCAAGTCAATTATACTCAAAACTTTGAAAAGTTACAATGTTAACCGGCATGGCTCAGGATTACCCTAAATGGCCGTATTTCATTCTTCTTTCAGGTTAAACATTGAATCCTTGTTTTTTTTTTTTTTTTTTTTTTTTTTTTTTTTTTTTTAAATTTAACTTTTTAAGTGTATCGTCTTACATCTCTATAAGAGATGTAATGAATGAAATGTAAGCTCCGTCAACGGCGTGAATTTGTATGTTATTGTGGCACTTCCGACAGTGTCCAAAACACTCGTATCCAACTTTGAAAGTGTTTAGACACTTAATTTTATCAACTCTCCCCCCCCCCTTTATACATTATTTTTAATGTCAATTTTTTATTTAAATGCAGACTAAATTTACAATTTACTTTTTTTCTCAATTTCACTTGAACATTGCATACCTATTTGCAGTGCCACGTTCTCCTTTTCGCCATGAAACTTAGTAGAGTTTTTACAACCAAATTTAAAGCTGTTTGTCTCACTATATGCACAACATATCCAGAGAGTTGTTGTCCTTCACCAATTAAAAGAAAATGGTCGTTTGTTAACCAAATAATTGCATGATGAAAATGATGAAATAAGCTTTGTGCAAAAATAGGATTGAAGTGAAAAAAAAAACAGCGTAAATAAATCATACGTGATCAAGAAAATACAGCATATTAGCTATTTCAAGGGTACAATGAAGCCTCTTCATCACTTCAAAAATTTCAAAACACAGGAAAGTCTTGAGAGAACCATGAATGTAAGAATAACAGGATGGAATACAGGGAAAACTTTTTGAAGCTATCACCGTAGCCGCGCCGCCATTTTAGGTTCACCAAAAAATTTTGCCCGTAATGTAGTAAGACATTGAATTCGTCATTTTATTTTATCGGATTTCGAGGAGATTTCGACTAGATGGCGTCTTGTGTAGCCATTAACAGTACTAATAAACGTTCAAAAAAGATTCTAGGATTAGCATTAAAAAGGTAAGTCCACTTTTCTTTTCCATTGAAACCAAATTTTTGTTTATTGTTATTGTGCATGAAATGCCATGATGAATACGTACATTGTTAACTGATTTATTTGAGTTACCACGCCTAAATTTCAACAATTAAGGTAAAACACCAGTAGTGGTCACTTCTTTAGTAGTGGCCACTTCAAGGTTTAAAACGCACTAGTAGTAACCACAGTGAAGTATATTTTTAAACTGTAGGTCTACAATATTATTTGCCCCTCTTGAAACTCAATGAGCGTTTTATAGCCCAAAGCTTTCTAAATCTTCCCAATTTCTAAAATACCAGAATTTCGATTTGTTTAATTTTTATCAATTTTTTCTCCAACCTCAAATTTGATACAGCAAGCAGTGGCTACTCCAAAATCTGAAAATTTCAGTGGTGGCCATCTAACATTCTCCCATCCGAAGTATTTACATTACTTTCTTTAAATTCAAATAACTGATGAATAAAATTGATTCAATATGATAGTTACATTAAGTACCAACAAAAAATCAAATTATTATTGTTCATTTCTTTCTTCAAAGTACAAAAGTAAACTTGAAGTGGCCACTACTGAAGCACTGGCCACTACTGGTGTTTTACCTTACTGTTGCAATTTTAATATTAATTTTAAATATGACTCAAATTGATTATTGTGTTTTGCTTTATTTATTTCTGGAATAATTACAAAATATAATGAAAGGGCTAAATTATTGACTAGAGTTTGCTGTAATTTGGTTAAGCAATTTATTTCTTACGTATTTCGATCAGAGATTTGAAAATAAACAAACTCTAATAGATAAGAAATTCGAAATATTTTGTGGATTTCCTTTATAGTAGATATAGATGTGTTCTTATTTTGCAGTGTTTATATATAATGTGTACCTAAATGTGATACCATAACTTATGCAATACAAAAGAAAATTTATGAAAATAATTTATTCCTTTTTTCTAAAAAAAAAAAAAAATTCTTGCTTAAATACGTATCTTGTTTGTATACATTTTGTTTTTTACAAAATTCATGAAATCTTGGAAACAATTTTTAACAAGAATGCTACTGAAACGCTGTGTTTATCCTTACGAGTTTCGTTAAAAAATTTAATTTTTTCCCCCTTTAACAGTTACATTTTAAACATGATAAGCAAATATGTTATTTTTAAGTCACTTTATTATGTTAGTACAAATATAAAAGGACCTGTCTCCTAAAAAATATTTTCTAAATTGTAGACATTAAGAACTGGGAAAACCATAATATATTTTTCTCTATGATCATTTAACTGAGCGTTAAGTTAGTGTTGACAGCAGAAGACACTTAATTTTAAAAAATAGTAAGGAGAAGAAAGTATACAATCAATTTTTTTGCTGAAATGAATCAGACATAAATATTGATTATTATAATTTAAGAAATTTTAAAACAAACATGGTTGAATATAAACATTTGAATTTTTATGGGATCATTTATATTTGACAATAATATTACATTGTCTAGATTCATGTGCTGAGTGTGAAGATACTTTTCCATGGCAGGCGTTACTCAAACAAAAATGTAACTAGCTTAAGAATGAGATGCCTTTTGTGTAGGAAAAAAATAGATCTGAATATTTTACGTACGTGCATTACATTTTTAGGTAATTGCGTTTTAACTAAACATTTGGAAAAAAAACGTTGGATTTTTTTCTTGAACATTTATGCAAGGTCGTAATAGCTTATATTATCATCCCATATTAGTTACTCAATTTATAGGTAAATTAAATTTTAGTATTCTGTTACAATAAACTGTTATATTCTCCAGTGCTAGTTTACTCATTATCAATTTAAGTGAGATGAGTAATAAAACATGGGAAATTTTCACCGGAACAGTGTTGAAGAGGATCCATTGTAACTTTGAAATAGCTATTAGCTGTATTCTCTTGATCACTTGTGTTTTATATACGTTGGTTTCTTTTTTTACTTCAATAAAATTATTGTGTATTTGTGTGTGCATTCCAAAAAGTTTTTTTCATTTCACATGCATCCAACATAACTGAATTTTTTTGAAAATCGAACTCTTTTCACTTAAATTATTGTTTATTTCAGAAACTAAACAAGATATAAATTTTTACCACACGTTTTTTCTCTCGTACATACAAACTCTTGTACAAATAAACTCTTGTACTTTGAAGTTCTTACTTTTAGTAATTTTTCGACTACAAGTGTTAGGGGTCACATTATCCTCATAATTATTTTTTTTAATTTAAGTAAAATAAATGATCCATTGAAACTTTTGCTTGCACACTTACTTAAAACCAACAATTCATTTTCTAATAGTAATTAAACCGTCCATTTTTTGGAACAAAATTTAAAAAAAAAAAAGATAAATAAAGCCCTTACAGCTTCCTTGGTTTTACGCTTTTACAAATATATTTTTTTGAGAAATGATCACAATATTCACCTCTACAAATAAGTTAAAATCATTTCTTTATTTGCTTATTATTATTAGGGAATGTTCTGAGGCCAATGCTTAACATCATGAAAATTATTTCTATTTTTTGCTTCTAATGGTATGCATGATCAGAAAATTTTAGTTATTCCTAAAATGTTTATCCAATGCACGGTTTTATTAAATATCTTATACTGATTGCAATAAGTACTATTTTAAAGCTGTATTTTTAATAAAGAAAAATCCTTAGGGATATCCAATAATATGGAAACATCAAGAAAAAGCATCATAAAGTTTTGCTTTTGCATTAGCGTGTGTGAGCTACCACTTGTGGCTTTTTTAATAATTGAACAAGATGAATGAAAGTGTTTTTTGTGTACTTGAAAGTTTGAAATAGGCAATTAAAAAAAGACTTTTGTAACTTTTTTAGGTTATGAGACACCTTAAAAAATTTCAGTTTGCACAGCTGAATTATAATTGCTTCAAATTTCATAAAATCCTGCTGTTAAAATATGAACATATTTTAACAGCGGAGGGGGAGGGAAGAGAAGCTAATGGATGTAAGAGGACATTTTAAGTATTTGAGTTAAACGCGTTTAAAGTTCAGACCCTAGGTACCCCTTCATTAAATTATTTTTTTAAATCACACTGTATAACAGCATATACCAGGGCTATTTGTACCGGTTCCTGTTCCAAAACAGAGAAAAGGTTCCATTATTTGTAATTGATATCTCAAACTTTTAATTTTGGCACCTACACCCCTTTGCTTCTCAATGGCCCATACGCAGAAAACTAGCATTGAAAATTTTGAAAAGTTCTTCCAATTTGTTTTTGAGATAATAAGGCATCAATATGGCTAATTTAACATTGACCAAAAACAAGTGTCTGAATCCTCTGCTGCTTTTGGTCTTTTTTTCCTTATTCCTTTTCATTCATAAGCACATTTTTAAATTGAAAAAAAAAATGGGTTTCCTTGTTATCTCAAAATTTGTGCAGTTCTAGTTGCTGTTTGTGAACTTTAATTTTGCTGCAATATTTTTAATTTTCTCCTTGGTCTGTTTAGTGAAATATAGGTGCACAAGATAGTTAGCCGTTGTGCCCCAACCAAAGATTTATTAAGAATTGTGATGGCATAATTTTATTATTGTTATAATTACTATTATTATTATTATAATTATTTTATTACTAGCTTTTACCCGCAGCTTTTCTCGCGTTGATGTAGATTTTGTCAATCGATTCAGGTTAATGGTCAACACAGGCAGAGGTCAAATAACTGTAAAAAAAAAACTACATGATAGAAATCAGGAAAATGAAAAGGAGTATAAATAAATGATGTTTGCGTGGGCAATTTTTAAAAAATCCCATTCGAATGAGGTTAACAGTTCTTAAATAAAATCAACATATCCCTTAAATCCCGATCCCCGTCAAATGGTGTCCGACACTACGCTGGACGCTAGCTACTTAGATTATTGCCGAACTTTTTGCCGGAGAAAGGAAGGGAGATCAAATAAATAAAGAAAAACTTATCTAAAATTCTAAAGGCGACATCAACAATCTCAAAATAGCGTCAGCAGTCACTACAAATCCTAAATTGAATATAAGTCCTTAAATATCCCTTTAGAGTGAGAACATCAACCTTTAAAACCCCGATCTTTAAAAAACATTTAAAATCCCCAGTTTCTAATAAATAACGTCAACGGTTCAAACCACCAAAAAACATCGGAGTCAAAATCTCGTTAAAATCATAGTGCGCACAGCATTTTTTTTTTTTTTTTTTTTTTTTTTTTTACCGTTTAAATGAGGACACCAGTACATAAAACTTTGCATTAGGAACGAAAAACATCCCCAAAAACCCCCATTAGATATCAGGCTTTTCAAATAACAGGGACCTCCCTCAAAATTCTCCGTTTGGATAGTTCCAAAAATCTTCACCAGTACAGTTCCAATTGCGTAAATGAAATACCCTTTAAAATAAGAACAATGTTCCCTATTGTCGCCGTGAAAATAAGGACGTTATTCCCACAAAATCCTAATTAGCATCAGTAATCCATAAAGCACAAAAAAACATTAATCATTTTATTAAAATTTAAAATTATTCGCAAATGCGCTAAAGTGGTCGCTTGGCAAGACTGGAGATTAAAAAATGGATTTGACGGTTAATTTACAATATAATTACTTTTAATTACTTTTAATGTTATTTGAGCGTTTTGTTTTATATATTTGGTGGATTATTTTAAACTATAAAATATTCTTCGTACTATGTAGTCTTTTATGCTTTTTCGTGTCTATCCAGTGATCAGAGAAAGCTACAAGACTTAATTTGACAGCGAACAGAGTTATATAATTGACAAAAAATATTTTCTTAATGGCACATTGACTGTACAATTTAAACTGACACAGTATGATTGGCATACGTTTGTGTTTTATATTAAAGAATATTTCTTTGAAATATGATGCTTGTCCTGCATTACTGAACCACGTTCTATGTGCCCCAGGCTTGCTCACATGTGCCTCGCTATAGGGGAACATGTGAACAATTGAAGAATTTTTTTTTAATGATATTTGCTTTTGTGGTGAAGCCAAGGGGGATATTGAACATTATCTAATGAGCTGCAAGCTGCATCGTGAGGCCAGATGTTCCTTCAGGGAACGTTTATATAGCCTGTCCTGTTGTTGGCCTTCTGTTCTTTCAGATCTCGTTAAATGTTCAGAGAGACTTGAGGTTCTTCGGGGTTTTGTTTTATGTTTTGGACTCTAGTTGTTTTTGCGTATTATATTTTTCTTGTTTGTTTTTTGGTGTTTTGTATTGTTTTTTTCCTTTTTCGTTTATTTGTGTCTTATGTTATTCTTGAATGTATTTTTTTTTTTTTTTTTTTGTTTAAGCTTTTGTGGTTTTTACTTATTTTTGTAAGCCTTATGTTTTACTTTGTGGTGCATCAGAAGTTCTGAATAGCTCTTAAATGTAAAAAAAAAATGTCATAAGGTAAAGATTTTTTTTGAGCAATCACGATTGCTTATTGCTTTCATTTGACTGTTTTTGAGGTCCTTTGATTTTTCCCACCGCCACCCTCTGCACCATCACCGTGGACAGGCGGGCTCCTCACGCTGCTGCTCCTATAGTGAAAGCCGTCTCCAGGTTGCATCCATGTCCTACACACACGCGCATACATACACAACTACACACACACACACAGACACACACACACACACACACAAACACACATACATACAGACACTTACACATATATACACACACACACACACAAAACTACCCACACTTTCACACAGACACAAACACACATGCCTACACACACATACCCCATACACACAAACACACATATCCCCCCCCACACACTCGTGATTGCGAAAAACATAATTTGAATTCAAGATGTCAAAATTCAAATTAAATTTTTTTTTTTTTTTTTTTGTTAATCTCAGAAAAATTCCTTGACACAAAGAAAAGACTATTGAATCATGGGGACCTTTTTAAGTTGAGGAATTGATAAGTTTTTTTGAAAAATAACGAAATGAAAAAATAATGTTCACATGTGTGCTTGAACGCCCCCCCCCCTGGACACTTTCCTGGAATAGATTTGACTGGTTACAAAAATGGAAAGGAGTACACTCACTTGTCATTTCATCGATGGCCGCAAGAAAAACCAGAAATTTATAGATATTTTCGATTCTCATTATCAACATAACTTGATGCATTTCTCTCTCACTCTCTCTTTTTTTCTATGAGGAAATAATTAATTGTTTCTATCCGTTATGCTATCAATTTTTCCTGTGCTGCCATCTTTTGAGCGTAAAATTAGACATGGGAAGTAATTCGTCTGAACACGCAAATTGGACGGTGCTATACAAAAATGGGTCAACTAGGGATGTGTCGTTCAGAACGATCTGCTATAAAATTAACGACCGTTCTTTTGAACGGTGCACAATTTAAAAAATTGTATTGATGCACTTGTGATAGAATCGTGTTTTTTCTTTTCTTTCTTTTTTTTTAAATTACAGTAAGAATCATATTCAAATTTTAAAATCTCAATCAATCGCAATTCCGTTTTCTCAATATTCATTTCGAACCATATGTATAATCATTTACTTTCTGCTTTATTCGTTATTTTTCTTCAACCGCTGTAGCTCTTAGCAGTTTTTCAATGCGTCCATTGGTAATATTTTGTGTCATTTGTTTAGGCTACTAACAAAATTTTAGGCTAAAAACACTTCCTAACCTATGCATCTGTTAAAATCCTTCTCACGCTTTCTATCGCCAAAACTATTTCTAAAAATTTCTTTTATCTCTTTTCTGGCGATCCTTTTGTCTACTATCTGTAATAGCGATTCTCAACCGTAGGTTCGACGCGGAGGACCGGTGCAGTTCGCAGAAAAATTTGACCGGTTCTCAGAGACTTTTGCTCGTTTACGTAAAAAAAAGTCCTTTACGAAATTATAAAAAAGAAAAAGAAAGAAAACACATCATTTTTATTCAACACCAAGATTTATCAACTGGGGCCATGTGGCCTCCTTGACAGCATGACAGCCACAGAAAAATTCAAGGGGATGCCACAGGAAAAATGTCAAAATAGGGGAACCATGAGCCTTGCGAAGGGGGTCACAGTTGAATTATTTCAAACTAGTAAAACATTTTACATGAGAATAAAATATTTCACTAATTTTGACCAAATCCATTATACATGTAATAAATGACGAGAAATTGGATGTCTTTAACAAAATCATTGCTTAAACCACAAAACTTGCATGATTCATATTTTGTCACAAAGGTTTTCAAATGCATTTTGACGCAACAGTATTTAACGTAAGAGACATGTGATTTTTGATCTGAGGAAATACACAAGACGCAAAAAGGACCTTGTAAAAAGTCCTTAAATGGTGAATTTTTAACTATTATTGTTAAAAGGTCTCTTAAATGACTTGTTTTTCTGAGGGAAAGAGGAAAATAATAACTTCAACTAGTTCTGTTAGTTCTAAAACAAATATCTGTTTACAATTTTTTTTTCATGTTACTACGATATTGTAGTGTTTTTTGGATTCCATACTAAAAACAGAGAAGTGTTGGAATTTAGTTTTTATTGTGCTTTATTTTCAGCGGAAACGAAATAAGAAAGCTTGCGCGATAAAGTTAAAGTAAAATAAATGACAAAATGCAAAAAAAAATTAAAAATGAAAAGATTACAGATACTGCTCTATATTTTCCCAATGCTGCATAGTGTCGTGTGTTTGTGTAATGAAGTAACTTTGTCCCCCATTGTTATTTTCTTTCGGTTTAAGCAGTCTTAACAAACTGACTATGAGCTTCTTCAACTCAGTAAAACTGAAAATAACTTTATTGGAAAGGCTAGAAAAATATAGAAAAATTCTACATAGAATTGGTTGGGGTAAGTGGGGCTCTGGGTTAAGTGGGTCACCCCCCTAAAACTGAAATACGGATAAAGTTTTCGAACTTTTCTGCACTGATCATGTTAAATTTCATCACAGTGATTGGTTTTGCACATATTTGAGATTCGTAGAATTTTTTTTTCTGGTTCATAGCTATTAGTCAAAAAAAAAAAAATCTGAAAAAAATTTTTTTCGAGTTCAAGTAACATTTTTCAAAGTGTTTCCAGGTTAGCTTTCATTATTTTTTTATGATAGTTAATCTTTACGAATAGTTTAACTTAAAGTTCATACAGCAGCAGGAACTTTTGTGTAAAATATTATTAATAGGTATTTAAGAGGAGGGATCCCACTTATCCCGTATATTTTTGCTATACGCGGTAAGTCTGTCCTTTCACTATGGTGTAAGTGGGTACCCCTATAATAATGGGGATCTCAGAGTCAAAAGCAACTGTGTTTAAATATTTGTATTGGTGAAATACAAGACAACTATGATGACTTAGTAGGAATTGATAGTTCAGCTGCAAAAACTGATCAAGTTGGTGATTATGTATTTGCGAAACATACATGAAAGAAAATCATTAAGATTTAAGTAGGTCTAATGTTGGAAGTTGATGATACAAATTAAAAAATACTGTTGAATTTGCAAGAACGAATAGAAATAGTGCCACTTTTTATTGGCATAGTGCAGAATGCAGATGATGTTGGATTAATTACTGAGGATAAAGCGACAGAGGTTCTCCCTTAGCCAACTTTACATAGACGAGTGTTTCCAATTTCTTTTTCAACTTATAGTTTTGGCAAATTTACTCAAATTGATCTTAGTCAACTGTAGTACGTTCATTAAACACACCTTTACATGTAAAAGTAAAATACATACATATAGGCTTACAATAAATTTCACAAATGAAAACATTTTGTTTTTCGTTTTAAAATTTTCCGTGATACAGGTTTAAAAAACAGTAAATATCTCACAAATGAATGCATTTACAAAAAAAAAAAGAAAATAATAATAATTCACACTAAAAATGTACATACTTTATCATGTAAGACCTTCTTACCCCTTTTTTAGATATGCTTCATTTAAATTTAAATAAAAGGGGGGTGACCCACTTACCTCTTACTATGGGCTAAGTGAGACACCAATCCAATTTTTTTTTAAATATAATCGTTAAGAATATTTAAAGAATTATTTTAGAAAATAATGATGAACTTTTGTTTCTTAATAATGCCCAAGATAAAATAAGGCAATAAGTTTAAATTTTTTTGTTTCAAAAGTTTTTTATAAGGTTTCAAATAAGAACTATTCTTAAAAGAGGTCCCACTTACCACAACCAAACCTACATTGAAAATTCCAATGAGTTTGGCTCAAATGAAGGTTCTTTTTTTCCTGGGACAAGGCTACGTGAGAAAATTCCAAAATCGTTTTTCACTAATATTCAGGGTGTTTCTAAAATCCTGCACTAATAAAGGAAATTTATTTTTAAAAAAACTACATCTGATTTAAGCATACTTTCTCTTTTAGTTTGATCTAATCTGTAAAAGATTTTCTCACAACTTTAATACACTTATAGGTGTGAACTTTTCGTAGTTCAGAGAAGAGTTAGACGATTTTCGACTTCATGCCAGGCACTAGCGCAGTCAGAATTTACCTTCTGGGGAAGAGGGCTTGCCGATAACAGTCCTTACACACTGTGAAAAAAATTCCGAAACGTTACAGATTATTTCCGTGGAACGTTGCGGGATTTCACGGGTTTTCATCTATTTCCCCGTAAAATCAAGTGTATTTGCAAAAACATATCCTGAATTGCTTCAAGTTGCATGAATGCAGACTCCTCACTAGTGTGAAAAATATTTTTAGCTACCAGTTTAAAGATTAACTGAGTGTATTTATTTAGTGTATCGTCTTTAGTTTGATTAGGGCCCATCCAAGTTGACTAAGCTCCCAATGAGAGAGAATTTGTCTCTGGATAGCGCAACCTCTGCAAGACAAGAATTGCAGGCAAGGGAGATGTTTGGTTCATACTTGCAATTCTGCCTTAGCTCTTTGGCCATGCTTGCATTGATGCTTCTGGAGCTTTCTTGGTAACCCTGGAAGATTCTAAAATTAATTGTATTAAACCTACCAAATTTACCTTGAAGGCTATAATCGGACTGGCTTTAACCGGTAAGGTTTCTCTATTATTTAAAAAGATTCAAGGATAATTTCAGAAAGGTTACTGACATTTCGCGGAAAACATTCCGGCGTTTGCTAGACATGTTAGTGGCAGAATTTGGGCGCATCAGTTACACATTATTTTCCAAGAACGTTTGTGGATCGTTTTAACAATGAATGGATGCAAAATGTCACTCCTTAATTTTTCAAGAACGTTTATGAATCGTTTTAACAATGTATGGATACAAACTGTCACCCATTATTTTTCAAGAACGTCTATGAATCGTTTTAACAGTGTATGGATACAAACTGTCACATTAGAATTGGCGATAAGTTTTATTCTAAAGGTTCTGGGTGGTTGACTCTCAACACCTTCCTTGCGACGCCCCTTGAAACTTTTTCTTTAATTTTCAATGTTCAATGCTAGAGCCCCTTACATGCTTCACGTTAATATTGTACCGATGGAGGAAGAAACTTGATGTGATGAAAATCAAAAAAAATATTTGTGTACAAATCTTAAATGTTTTTATGAGTTTAATTTATCAGTGCAAGATTTTAGAAACACCCTGTTTTGTTAAATTATCTGCTAATACTGATAGAAAATGCGACAGATAAAGTTATCCGAAAACAACCATAAAGACCCTAAAAAAATCGAATAGTAAAAGTGCGCAGATTTTTAGAATGTGAAAAATTTTCCTAAAATCAAGATCAGAAGATGAAAATTTCTGCATAACTTTACTTGCTCTCAAGTTCAACGTGTTGTTTCAACTCCAACGATGTTGAACTATGGTCGAGTTTTTAAAGTCTTATTACATGACACAACTTTCATGTTATTTCGAGCGAGTGCTGAGCTGAAGTCCACACTGAAAGTTTATTTTGTTTGTAACCATAACAGTTCACCTCCTGTTTGTGCAGACAATTTTAGTTTATTGACAAGAAAAAAAAAGCAATAACCTGAAAATTGAAAAGTATTTTTTCTTTTTTGAATTTTATTAATATTACTAGGAAAGAGTGGTAAAACGACCTAATTCTTTCCAGGAAAAGATAGGTGTTTTAGTGGGAGTGTTCTTTAAAAAATCATTTTCTGTATAATCAACTATTAGTACCCGCACAGCCTTGTCCGTGGTAGAAAATTAAAAGGGGATTTGATTTGCCTGTATATTTACGGGTAACTTCTCTTATGCGTATAGTAATATTGTTGTAGCGCGCTACAAGTAGCGACGCTACTGTAGTAGGTACATTTTTTAGTAGTTTGTAGTGTAGCGGCACTGCTTTTTAAAAAATATAGTGTAGTGAGTAGTTCGATACAAAAAAAATAGTAGTTTGTAGCGATTTCTGGAAACTACTTTTAAATAAACTTAAAAAGAAAAAAAAATCAAGGTTCAAACGAATGTGACTGTCGCAAATTTTACACAAGTACATCAGCGGATGCAACGAGAAATAACACTCATAAAAATATGAGCTGACTTCATGCATATCATTTTGACGCCATACGTTCTATCTGTTTGACACCATTAGTTTGTTTGACATCGCAATTTCCATATTTCGTCAATATTTGTATTGAATAGAGCTTGACTTACAAAGAAAAGTCTATGAATTGGCGATAATCGCCAATTTAGTAATATTTTTCTGGTTGCTGAGAATGTCCCGTGGATGAACGTTTTAAATTTCAAAAGGATTATTGTTCAAATAACGGTAAAAGCACTTATTTTTGCGAAAATGAAGATTTCGGCGATTTCGCGAGTGGAAAATTTAGTCAGTTTAATATGAACACACCGAAAGTTGAAGAATAAAAATATTTCGCAAGGCTTAAATTTTTGTGATTACGACGGGCACGCGAAAATTAAAGTCTCTCGAAAAATGGGCTTTTACCGTATTCACCAAATAAAGAAGCTACTCTAAATTTTATAAAAGAGGAAGATATTGAACTGCCCTTGCCGGATCACAATAAATACGAGCATTACAGTGTTATATAAGAATATGATAACGGGCATTTCTAGAGAGAAAAAAGAAATAATAGATAATTCTTGGTAATATTCCATGTTCAGATGAACTAATTTATCAATCTAAACCTTTTTTTCGTTAAATCTTCTTACTGTGTGTGTGTGTGTGTATAAGGGGGTCCCAAAAAAATCGAAAGTTGATTTTTCTAATCGCACACTCTCTTATATTTTTCCTTTTACGTCAAAAAAATTGTAAAAAAAAAACGTTTCATATAATTTGAACAACGGCAACCAGTACCGACTTCTGTCTGAAAATGAACCAGCGGTCGTAAAGCTAGGCCAAATATTTTTTTTATTTTTTTTTTACTTGAAATTTCTATTGATAAAAGGTTGCCCTTTATACCCTCTACATGCAGCACAAAAAAATTTACTCTAATTAAAAACCATTTAGGCATCCCACACTTGTCCTAAAATTTATGATTTTTTTCAAAAAATTGATTTTTTTTTCGATACATATTTTTAATGTAAGGTAAATTTTATGAAGTTATCAAACTGAAAAATATAAACAGTAATGTAAGTAATTAGCGTTAAATAAAAATTTTGGCTCTTCTGCAATATTTAAGTTTTCCACATAGTACTCAAAGATATGGTTTTTTCCAAGGTTAAGTTAAATTTTTCATTTTAAATATATTATTTTTTTACTATTCATTTGCAAATGTTGGTCTGAAAATGTGCTACTTATAATTTTTTAACTTGATATATTTTATTTAAATTTATGTGTAATGTTTTTTAAGATAAGTAGAAAAAAAAATTAATTTTTTGAAAAAAAAATTATAAATTTTCGGCCAAATTATATCTAAATGTTTTTCATTTGAATAAATGTTTTTGTGGTACATGTGGGGTGTGGGGTATTATGGCAAGGTTTTATCAACAGAAGTTTCAAGTTTCTCAGTATACTTTTTTTTTTATTTGGCTTAGCATTACGATTGCTGGATCACACTTTCAGACACAAGTCAGCACGGGTTGCCGTTGTTCATAAAATATGAAACTTTTTTTTCACAACTTTTTTGACCTAAGAGGATAAATATAAGATGTTATGTGACTTGAAAAATCGTTTAACATTTTTTGTAGCATACCCAAGAGTGTATGCTTTTTATTTCCTTTTTTTTTAAGTAGCGAAGTAGCGACTACATTGCAAAAGTAGTTTGCAGTTGCTACATTTTGTAAAAAGTAGTTGTAGTTGTAGTTAACTACATTTGTAACAAAGTAGTTGTAGTTCGCTACAAAAAAATGTAGTTTCTCCAACCACTGGTTGCATGTAAAGTGTGGCTCAATATTGTTGGCGCTTGGCATCGAGTCAAAAACATCGAATTCATAGGATATGTGGAAGACTCGATAAGCAAATCAAGGCTTCCACAATGTGCACCTTATCTGGGAGAGAGGCACCCGTTTTCAATTGCAATTTATTTCTTGCTGTTGACAAAAAACGCCGCTTCTTGAAAAAATATATATGTAATAAAATCAAGTCTTTTGGCAACGGTTGACTGCAGCAGCTCGTGCTTCTCTTGTTTTCAACTGGGTTTGGTTTGGATTCGTACAAGGCAGAGCGCAAACAATCTTGAGCTGCACTATATTTACTCGAGGGTGGCCCAAAGCGGGTATGCTTTCGTATGCAGCCGCATGATGTGCAAGCGGCGATGCATATGTACGTTGTGTTTACCCGAATATCCCCAAGTTTCAATCAGTCCCAGCGAAGCAGCAGTGCAGCGATATGGCGTAACCAGACTTAAAATACAAAAAATGATACATTTCTGAAATAAAATGAATGTAGGGGAGAATGGCCCAAAGCGGGTAGGTCGCCCAAAGCGGGTAGGCATTCTTATGCCGCCGCATAGTGTGCATGCTGCGATGTATGCGTATGTCGTGTTTACCCGAACACCCCCGAGTTTCAATCAGTCACAGCAATGCAGCGGTGAAGTGGCATGGCGCAAGCTTAAAATAAGAAAATGGTACTTATCTAAAAAAAACTGAAGGTTTGTAACTTGTGATTAGTCGAAGATCAGTGTATTTTTTTAAATGTCAATAATATTACGTAATTCTAACACCATCCACATAAAAACTACGATGGTCATTTTGTTTGTTTCTTTTTTAAATTTAAGGTTATAATTATTAAAATTTAAAAAATGCCCTCGGGCAAAGCGGGTATATTTAATCATATGTGTATTTATTATTTCTTCGTGTGCTGACTTAGATTTTGTATTTTAATAGGATAAGTATAACTTTAAGAATTAATTTTTTATGATGGCAATTAGTTAGTCTATTAATTTAATTACTTATTTCTTTTTGTTTGATAAACAGATGTGCTGATTTAGATTTTCAATTTAAATTGGGGAAGTATAACTTTTTATTTTATTTTATTTATTTATTTACTTTTTTTTTTTTTTTTGTAATTTTAATTTTATATTTTCATATTTGATTGGCAAATGTACCAAATCACAATTAGTTATGCTTACCCGCTTTACCGGAACGGCTCACCCGCTTAGGCCCCCTGGTAGGGCAAAGCGGGGTTTTCAAGTCTTTGTAATATTTGATAACAGATAAATATTGGGTATGAAATAGTGCAAGAATCGCTTTTTATTTTGAAGTTCAGGATCCCTTGTAGGCAATAAAACCAAAGTTGTTACGATAGAATCCAAAAACTACAATTTTCGATCGTTCTCCGCTTTGGGCCACCCTGTCCAATGTACGCTTGTAACTTAATTTGACGCATCATTTTCGGCTTCAAATTTGGCGAAATAGCACTAAGTTGCGGTCAAATGCTACCCAATTTATGACATTTCTCCTATCCCATTTCATCTGAGATTTTACTACTACTGTCAGCTTCTTCAACTTTACGGTTTGTGGATTTCGAAAACCTTTATTTCTTTCCTTGGAACAGTTCGATAATAAGGAAATGCAATATTCCATATACGTAAATGCATTCAATTAATAATTAATCTAACATCAAACCCTAAACTGTCTAAACTCTAATCTAATTGAAAGACAAAGTACACATTTCTCCCTGGAATTAGTTCAAATTACGCTATTTTCTTGATTTAAAAGGAAGTAATAACATTGTAAACTAAAATCAGTAGTAATAAACCAATACCGCACAATTAAAACAATTTCATTTTTAGTTTTAATTCAACGATAGTTATTTAAAAAAGTATAAAAGTAAGACATAAGATAAAACAAAAAGTAAGCAGCAAACCAACAAAAGTCTTACAACATGGGGGGAGGAAGGAGAGGAGTTGAGACCATAAATGTGAGGATGGAAAAGAGATTTCTTAAAACCACTTTGTACATAGGTTAGAATACAAAAAAGAATACATACTCCTTTTGAGCAATCTAAAAAGTGACAACCCAGACATGATGACAAAAAACTCAATCAGCTTCGCTTAATTCATTTAGAGCATCTTCCTTCACGAGGCATTACTTTTGGATTACCAGCTGACCTGCTCTATTCATCACCCCAGATGAATGACTAAGTCCATATATGATTTCAAAATGTATCTTTTTAGGTGTAAGTTTTCGTTAACTGATTTAGTGAGAAAAATATTGAATGTGTATTTCTTTGAGACTTCAACCTACTGTTATTAAAATGTTCATTTGAATGCAGGAATGTTGATAAAGATGTTGCACTGTTAGAAACACTAAACTGTTTGGAATTTCAATTCAAAGCATGTTGCAATTTCATTTTTCGGTGACACTTTAGCAGAAAATATCAAAAAAAGCATAGTTAGAAAATTAACATCCGAAGTAATAGGATGAACATGATTGTCATGGTAGGGTATGTAAAAGCAAAACTCGATTTGAGCAAAATTAGTCATTCATTGAACAAAGAAAATGACTGTTCTGTTTCTCTTCAAACTTGAAACTTTTTAAAGTGATTTGGCATCATAACACATTTTTTAAGTAGTAATTCCTATCTATTGCTTAAAAATCAATTTCATTTAAAGGATAAAGCATGGCTGAATTGGGATTAGTGACACAGTTGAGAAAATAGTGAAATTAATTCAAAACTTCTATCTATTTTTTTAAGAAAGACGTAGAACAAATGCAGTTTCTATCACAAGTTGAATGTAAAGTAACATTTTACCGTTTTCTTTCAAAGCTCCCAAATCAATGCCATTGCCAACATAAATGAGTTTTAAAGAGTAATAATGCATAATTTAACCGTAAAATTAACAAAATGCATTTGAACTTTTATTCTCATTTAGTTTCTGCAGACTAACTTCATATCCCTTCATTTTAAATTAGAAAATTGCAGCATTTACTTTTAAAAAATACTCATAACTAAAGTCATTTTTGTAAACAAAATGGAAAAGGCAAACAGCAAGGAAATGTAATTGAATTTTATAAGGTTTTTTTAGGTGGTTGCACAATGCCCTAATAGTGTCTTTCCTTTTCAGCGACGCACCGCACCTATAGCTGGGGTGATGTCATGGGTACTATCGGTTATGAACCATGGGCATCCCTAATATTGATCTACAACATCATGACAGTCAAACGGTACGTTTATGGCATGCTCCAGGCACATGTGTAGGCGATGATGGTGAGGCTCCCAGAAGTCATTTTTTGACAGAACAATGCTTGGTCACACGTAGCAAGGGTGTCAGGAGACTTCCTCTTCCACGTTATCGTCTTCTCTATCCCCTATTTGTCACAGATCGAGCATATCTGAGATCGTTTAAGGTGGTATGTTGGACGGCATAAGACTTTAATAGAATTAGTGACTCATTTATGGAAAATGTGGAATGTGATGACGTAGGACGTCTTAGGATACTTTTAAGCTTCAAGCTTAGCCAATATCGCCTCGTGCATTCATGATAGAGATGGTTCAAAAGGGTACTAAAACCTCCATTCATTTCAGATTTTTCCTGCTATAAATGATCATTTTGCTGTCATTTTGTAATCACTTTCTTATAGCAATGTTGTAGATTCTCGAAAACATCTGCAGACTATTTCTGAAATGAAAGGAATTTTTTTTCTCTCTTTCTACACGAAAATATAGAATTTAAAGTAAAAACATACTGTCGGAGTAGAGTAGGCAAAAGTTGTAAGGCACAAAACATGAGCCTAAATCTA
The DNA here is from genome assembly GCF_026930045.1 of Uloborus diversus. Lineage (NCBI taxonomy): Eukaryota > Metazoa > Arthropoda > Arachnida > Araneae > Uloboridae > Uloborus > Uloborus diversus. The sequence continues at coordinate 185,979,066 of NC_072731.1, read as the reverse complement.
TGCAGGGTTCCTGATAGGGGAAAGGGAGGTTCATTTGAACATGGTATGTTCTACAAAGATAACTTTAAGCAAATTGTCTTAAAATTTTCTCAAGTAATGGCAGGAACAGTTCTGTTTGACCAAACTTTTAAAGTAATGAGCTACTTTATAAAATAATTTAAAAATACAATAATTATACTCTTTATGAAGCTTAAAAGCAATGTATAAGAAGAATAATATTTACATAATGAAATATTCTTCGTTCTATATAGTCCTATAAGTTTTTTTTTTTTTCCTGTCTGTCCAGTGATCAAAGCATGCTTCAAAACTTTAAAATTTGACAGTGAACAGATGTATATATTTGGGGGGTAAATGTTTTCATAATGATAGTCACTTTGCGATTTAAACTATGACACAGTACTCTGAATCTTAAGTGTAATTTGTATGTACGTGGGGGAACAGTGGGTATAGTGAGACACGATAATTCAACTGCATTTTTACTTCCTTTTACAAAAAAGGAAGTATTGTATTCGCGAAAAAATTTTCACTCAAAAATCGACCTTAATTTCCATTTTGCTCACCCCCGAATGAATGTTGAGTTTTTCTCTTGACACGACCACACGTGAATAAGTGCCTAAGAACGTAAAGACATGCGGAAGATTCATTTTGACGATTCCCGAGTTAGTTACAACGAGTTTTCTCGTGACGTCTGTATGTACGTATATATGTAAGTGCGGATGCGCGTATGTTCGCCAGTCTTATGGTCGCCAAGTCTTGTCGCCAACTTGGCGTCAAATTTGGTGATTTTTTTTTTTTTTTAAAATCTGGTTTCAGTTTGGCCACTGTTGGTGATATTTAGAAAGTAAACTATTGAATCACATTAAAATTACCAATAGTGGGAAAATGACATTAAATTGGAGTAAAATGAAGTCATGTGAGGCACACATCAGCTCGTTTATAATGAAAAACACAGAAATAAATTTCTTTTAATTGGGACAATATTTGCGAACGCAATAGGTATAGTATTGTAAAAATGGATCTAGAAACAACTAGGAATTCAAACAAACGAAAAATAAAAGAAGATCGAAATTTAGTTTTGTCTCACTTTTTCTCCAATAAGAGGGAACAGTGAGACACACTAAGTGGAAACAGTAAGACATATTCCAATTATTGAACTTCGAAAGTATCTAAATTCACATGGAACAATATGAATGAGTGTTGCCGTTTGGTTTTGCTATGAGTTATTGCCTTTGGTTTTAAAAAAAAAATGTCTTCTTCAGTAGTGACGTCTATTAGAGAAATTTTTTTTTCAGAAAAGTTCAGCTGCAACATATAAAGGTAATTTCCTATCATTTGAAGCATTAATACTAAAAGCTTTCCCACCCCATACACAAATAAACTTTTTTTTTTTTTTTTTTGAGTAAATTATAAAAGAACAAAATTTTCTGTCTCAAGCGTCTTGTTGTCTCCGGCTGGAACTAAATGAGTTTGGTCCCCATCTGAACTGTAGAAGTATTATGAACCATCTTATGAGTCGTCCAAAACTGTCTGTTGAGATCATAGTCAGACGCATCCGACCCTCCATTGTTCGGAGGTGGAAATTTTTCAATTTTCCGAATGAAACTTCTAATTTTACCGAATGATGAAATATGAGCATATACACTAAGGTACCTGCATCTAAATGAGATGGTAAATTATAGCATTACAGTAAATTCCCGTTTATCCGTGAGCGGATTGTCCGCGAGTAATTTAACAATCAGGAACATGTATTTTCGTAGTAAAAAGAAAACACCAATGGATGGTTTGTCGAGAAATTGTAAATTTAAACTCGGTTGTTTTCGTTTTATTTATTTGTTTGCTTTTTTTTAATTTTTTATTTATTGCGCTTTCTTCGTCGTACATATAAGGGAAAAGGGGGCTCATGTGAACACGAGGCACATGTGAACACAATATGTTTTACTAAAATCACTTCAAGCAAAAAATCTGGACAAATTCTCAAATAAGGACAGTACCAGTTACCTCTTGGACAAACATTTCGAGCAATGCGCCATTTTATGTTTCTGTTATGGCAACTTCTTTGTTTTAGCAGGTGTTGAAAAAAAATTTCCACTATCTTCTTAACGTGAAAACATTTTTAAAGCTAACTGTTAATCTAAATCTAAGTATTACAAACCATTCTATGAACATTCAAGTAAATTTATGACAATGTTTAAATTTTTTCATTAAATTAAAAATTCTTGATTTTTGCTAGTTAGCTCCAAAGTAGACGATGGGGCATTTGTGAACACAATATATAGGGGCACGCGTGAACAGTTCCGGTAGCCGCTTTCCGTAATATTATTATTAGTGTAGGATAGTGTAAGTGTTAAAAAATGTGTAAATATTTATAATTATTATTTTCCTATAATCAGTTAGTAAATTTATTGTTAGTTGTAATAAATACTATTAAATATTTATTTATTTATGTTTAGTATTTTTATTATTTATTTATTTTATTTTATTTTATTTTTATTTTTATTTTTTTTATTTATTTATTTTTTTTTTTGCTATTAAATAGTTTATCAATAATTTTGTGTTATATAACCCTTACAGAAAATAAGAAGACACAAAATATTTTCATATAGTTAAAAACTGAAGTTCAAAAACATTTTCAAATACTTTATCAAGCAATGTATGAAGCTTAAAAGCAAAATATATATAGAATAATCCTTACATAATAAAATATTCTTTTTATTATTATGTAGTCATATAAGTTTTTTCTCTGGTCTATTCAGTGATCATAACAGGTTGCGAGGCTTTTAAATTTGACAGTGAGCAGTTATATATTCGGGAAAAAAATATTTCCTTTGTGCAACAATAACTGTACAGTTGAAACTGATGCAGTATAGGTTACAAACCCTTCAACGCATTTGTTATTTAGGTATATGTTTCATACTGAAGAATTTTCCTTTAAAATATGATGCTTCTCCTGCATTTTACCCGTATTCATATGTCTCAGGCCTGCTCACATGTGCTCGCCTCTTGGGGCACATGTGAACAACTGCAGACGTTTTTTAAAAATATTATAAAGTAAAGAAATAATTTTTAAAAAAATCCCACAAAATTCCATGACACAATGAAAATTTTATTCAATCATGGGGACACTTTTGCGCTGAGAAATTGATAATATTTTTTGAAAAAAAAAATTGTTCTGTATTGATATTAAGTTCTGTTGGTTAAAAATACAAAGCTTTTTTACTGTACTGTATAGATTTTCATTGTTTGTAGATAGTATTATGCATCAATATACAGCCAAGTTTTTGAGGAACAACAATTTTTCTCTTATTAGTCCCTCCTTTTAACCTTTTTGTGGTTTATCCGCGATTTTTATTATCCGCGGCACTTGTGCCAGTCAATGGGGTTGTTTCCTTCAGTCAAAAGTAGTACTTTTTGTCACTGAAATTGATAGAATAAGCAAAAGAAATAACATGGACCCAGAAAATACTTTCATTTTCCCAACAGTTATTTTTTAATTAATTTTTTAAAATGTCTGATTTTTGAAACAAGGCGTGGTCTTGATGACGTCACAAATTATGCACTTTGCCGCATCTTTCTGCCGCGATTCCACATTATGATAATCAAGAAGCTAATTAAAATTGCGCTCTACGCTTGCTATCAACCATATCGTTGCCAATACACGTGAGTAAAAATGCAAATTAAATATTTTTCTCTGTGAATGGCAACACTGAATGGCATTTCATTATTTGTGATGTGATAGGCAGAATCCGTAAACAATGAAAGCGCTCCGATTTATGTAATTTTTTAAAAATATTAAACTTAAACAAATTTTTTAAAACATTGTCAGATCCTATGTTTTTAAGCATGCTCTATCAGAAAAAAAATACTTTTAAAGTTTATGAAACGACCCCATTCCGTGGATATTCGGGAGTTTACTGTATTACATAAAAAGTTTTTAAAAAATACAATTTTTGCAATTAAATGCATTAAAAAACGAAACTTATAAATTGCTGTCTCCAAATTTGTCGAATCGTCTGACAGAACATGCCGTATAAGGAAGTTTTTTGAAAAGTCACAGTGACCCACTCATCCGCCCCTGATCATAGTTTTCCCTTCGCGAACATCTAGCATTGGTTTGTTTTCTTGGTTTTGCTTTTGAAAACATTAGTATCTGTTAGAGACTTTAACAGAATGATTTTGAAGATTCTGGATTGGTAAATTAGTATTTTAAAGTGTCATCTTGTGATGTGTGTAGCATTTGATGAGGATGGAAAGTTTTTACTGTAGCCATTGTCTATCACTAGCTAACAGCTTCTTTCATGTTTGTTTCAGAAAACCTTCAAATAAGCTTGTCTCACTTTTTTTCCAAGCAATTTTAAAATATAGATAAATAATTACATCTAACATATTATAACAATGAAACAATTTTAAAAATTTAAATAGAATAAATGCGTTTGAAATTTATTTGAGGCGAAATTTTTTTTAATTTAAAACAGGTTATTAGAATATTACCTGCTACCTCTCCTTATTAAAAAGAAAAACAAACAAATTTATTGGGAGGGAGGGGGTCTGGGGAAGGAAACTGCTTCTCTGACTTTAAGAAATTAATGTATTTATACGTTGGATGTTCAATAAGTAATATGACTAATTTTACTGCCGCTAAACAACTCATCGGAATGTTAATTCCTGTGGCATGAGAAATGTCTGTTGTCTGTATTAACAAACCCTACCGATAGTTGGCGCGTACAGACTCATGTTCCTGAGTATCAAGTGATTGAATTGAAGCCTGCTGGTGAGCTCCTACAAGAAATAAGACTAATTTTGCTGCCTCGAAACCACTCATCGGAATGTTAATTTCTGTGGCATAAAAAATGTCTGTTGTCTGTATTAACAAAACCTACCGATAGTTGGCACGTACCGGGCGCCTAGAACAAGCAGCCAGTTGTCAAAATGGAAGCGTCGTTGGAACAAAGTTATGCAATTAAAGTTTGTTTTCGTCTGCAAAAATCAGCATCGGAGATCTTTGATATGATATGTGAAGTTTTAAACTATGAAGCAATGCTTAGAGTCGGTACTTTTTGCTGTCATAAAGCTTTTAAAGAAGGCAGGCAGAATATGGAAGATATTAAACGTGAGGAACAACTTTCAGCGTCCATCACAGAGACAATGATTATCACTGCTGGCATAATTATCAAGGGGAATCTCAGAATTATTTTACATCTGTCAGTTCTGGCTGTTTCCTTAACTTAAGAAACTATTACAAGGGAAACATTTTGAAAGCAACAAAGCATGTCTAAATTCTTCGGAGGCGGTTTTAAAATAGCTCTCACAAACATTACGTTCACAAGTTTTTAAGAAGTGGACACAACGTTGGAATAAATGCATTTAGTCCCGCAGAAGTTGTTCTTAAAAAAAACCGTGTAAATTATAACGATTAAACTTGTTCTGTATTTTTTATAAATTTAGTCTTATTACTTATTGAACAGCCCTCGCACATACTGAGGCTTGGGTTTTGATTTTTTTTTACCAAGTATGCAATGAGTATGCACTTGTGTAAGACATTCTCTCCTCTTTGACACATTCTTCTTGGTTTGTGGGTGCATGAGGGCTGCTGTAATTGGAAAGTTATACATATATCTTAAAATAAAACAATGCGTGACTTCCACTGTTTATCAATAATACTGCATGATACTTCATCTCAGGCACAGCAGTTACACATTAGTGACACATTTCATCTTTCAGCAAGATGGTACTCCGTGTCACATCTCTAAATCGACTTATAGATTTTTAACAGAACGAGAAATTTCGGTATTAAACTGGTTAAGCAACTCTACCAATCTGAATACGATCAAAAATTTGTGGTACAGTCAAATCTAAAGAAAACGGTTCAGGACCTGGTGCCTGCCAACAAAATTGAACTTGTTGCCGCATTGAAGAGAATATGGAAACAGTGTCAAAAAGAGGGAGACATGATTAATGTTAGCAAGAGATAGAATTCGTGTGAGAAAGGATTAAAGCATTGAATCCAGCAAAAAATGACGCATTCTATTATTGGTCTTGTTTCTTTTGAAAGTGTTTTTCCCCCTTTAATTTGAATATTGTAATTTTTTGACTCAATGTAAATCTTCAGCACTATAAACTCTTAGATTATTCTGTCTAAGATTATTTTTAATTGAGTATAGGATAACATCTCTAGTAATTGGCAGGTCATCAGAAATTGGCACTTCCAACAAAAATGTCATAAAATAAGATTCATATCCAATCTTTTAAAAGTAGAAGGCTATATATCAACTGAATGTACATTTACTTTAAAGATTATAACTTCAATTCATGTTACTAAATGGTAGCAGTGCATAGGAAAGAGAAACAATTGTGGCTTGTGTCGAATCAGCCATTTTTGTTGCAAAAGCTTCTTCTCTGGCTTAAGGAAAGCATGCGCATCGATCCATTAAAATCTGACTTAAAATTTATTTCAAGTTTTGGTTGTCAAAAGTTTTGTTTAGTAGACAATTTTCATCTCTTTTTGGGTTTTTGAAGAAATGATGGATGCCATTTAGTGGTAATACAGTTTTGCTAATCCCCAGTAATTGGCACATGTGCTTCTAGTCCCTAATGTGTTATTCAATGTGTCACTAGTTTGATTTCTGATATTTTTGCAGAAAAAATATTGTATGGGTTCTACTATTGATTAGAATCCTCTAGGATCTACTGTTAAATTAAAAAATAAAAAACAAATATGTTTGGCCATCACAGTCAGATATTGCGACTGTAGAGAACTGTTTCATTTTTTATGGTCCCTTAGAATCATCGGGTAATGTTCTTCTATTTCTGTGGAAACAGCTATTATTCGTAAAATCAAAACTGCATGCCGACTAATGAAACAACAATAATATCGATATTTTTTTCATGTAACATTCTAAATTTGTATTTCTCTAAAATACGTTTTTTAACGTTAAGATGTGTAATTTAACATTAATTTATGTAAAATTACGAACTCTAAATTAACACTAATAATGTTTCTTATGATGATGAAATTTGTATGTAATCTAAAAGTGAAAATAAAGTGGTTTTCCAATTTTATTAACATGTGCCAATCACTGGATCACAAGGTGTCATACACTGGAGTATCAGGTGCCAATTACTGGTGATTTTGGTAACTTTTTATGCATAACTTTTTATAAAAATATCTATTCAAATATTTTTGCTTTTCGTGAACTGAATGCACAGATGTGCCTTCTTTGATACAAAATATTTACAAGTATATATTTCTTTTCTAAGAAATGAAAACAAAGGTAAGTTTAAGGACAAATTCTTAAAATGCCAATTACTGGGTTTCTTACCCTATTTGAAATGAAATGCACACTTTAAGGTTTAAGTAAGGTGGCACGTTCATTTAAATGCCTAATTTGCACTTATAATTGGTTAGAATAAACTTTTTTTCAAAAAGTTTGAAGTATTCTATTATTTTGAATTTGGGTTGTACATTGAAAATAATTGATTTGTTCAGTTGTTTTATCATACTTAAAATTCAAAGATTGTTTTTTACTTTTTTGCTTATATTGCTGCTAAAACGAGCTGTTTTAGTTTTTTAAACTATTTCTTTTATTTTGTTATAATCATTTTTTTAACGTTACGCAGAGACAGAGAGATGAAATTATACAAATGATGATAATAATATTAAAAATAGAAGGTTGGTAATGAAATAACTAGGAGATATCTGGGTGATTAGAACTTGCCGAGATTGGTAAATTTTGGAAAATAATCATTTTATTCTCTCAGTATCAACTTGGCCAAAATGTATTAGCTCGTAGTATCTGACGTCAAATTTTTTTGCGACAGGAGGGAAAATTACCCAAAATTCTTGCTATCAAAATCTGGAGTGTATTTTCAAAATTAATTTAGATGCTTTAGTCTTGAGACTTTTACTCAATTTTTAATATAGTATGTACTTTATCAATTTATATAGTACCTATTGAAAAGTTGTAGAAATGTCCAATAGAAGAATTACAGAAGTCGCCGAACTTTCCATTGCTTCCAGTAAGCAAAAACACGTTACCTATGACTTTTACAGGCGATCTTGTTTCATTGGCTGCGACACCATAATTTGATTTTTACTACAGCAAGATACTAAATATTGTTTAAAATGCAACAACAAATCTCTTGTCATCAACCTTCCCAAAACCCTCCAGGGAATAAAGCAATTTTCCCATCACACTCTCCCGTCGAAAGATCATCTTATAGATCTCGTTCCTATTCCTTAGCAAAGCTCCTAATTCTATTGTGAAAATTTCCTGACCGATCTGTCGAAGTCTAATCCTTCCATAAAGAACAAAAACTATCAACAAGCATGTCACTGTCAAAACAAAGATTAAAATTAAAATAACAGCTACTCTGACCAGACTTTTCTTTTTTTATCCACTTTCCTCTTCATCCTCGGCCTTTTGTTCGGCCTTTTCATACTTCTGTCTTTTTTAACGGTCTTCCTTTCAGGTCAAAAGATTATGCAGTTTTATGAATGTGAAGATTTTAAAACTCGTTTCTATTTTCAGCCTTAATGTTCTTTCTGCACACGGCTATCATGAAGTCCTCTTTTGGTACTATTTTTAGAAAATAGGCAAAACAGTTTGTGATGGTCACAGAAAAACATGATTTAAGTTTTAAACTCATTAAAATATAGTTTAAGGTTTATAAGTAGAGGTTATTATTGTTTACCTGGTGAAGTTTAAATATTTAAAAATTATCCAAAATTAGGACGAAAAACTGTGCTTAATATTCCAGAAATTAAATTAGATACAAAAAAATTTTGAGAGAATTTTGACCTCCATCGTTCTTTTTTTATATTTTTTTTCAGAATGACATTAATAATAATAGTAATAATAAAATACTATTCAGTAACCTTAAGTTCGTTCAGGGGAAACTATTTTTATCAAAGCATATCCCTCCCTCCCCCCCCCCCCATCCCCTTATCTTATCATTGACAATTCAAAGACAAAGTGGTAGGAAAACGATTTTCAATCATTTATTTTTTATTGGTTTTTATGCAGTTATTTATTTTTGCACACGTTTAGATTTCTGAGGAAATAAACTTTTTAGGCAAAAATTTTGTAGTTAAAGATGTTTTTTTCCCCTCTAGTGTTTGCTATCGTTGAAATCTTATTGATGGCAAATAAAAAGGTACTTGCACTTGTTTTGATGAGCATAGTTTTACAGCAATTGCATAAGTTACTATATCACAGCTCAAAATGTTATTCGTCTCACATGGAAGTACCCCAATATAATAAAATGTATGAAAAGTGAAACAAAAATGTATGTTTTATAGCTTTTTACTTTAAACTGCAGATTTTAGTTACAGGTAGATCTTATCTTATCAGCAAAGTTAGAATGCCTTTGATCCTTCACCAAACAGTGAGCTAACTCTTAAATTTCTTCTTATGCTAATCAGAGAAATTGTTTTAATGAATTCGTAGCTTTATAGCGTCAATGGGATTAAAACTTCTATAGCTTAAGCAGAAATAAATAAATAAAGGCGTGCCTCCCCCCACCCCACCCCAGAAGAAAAAAAAGAAATATTCTAAATAAGGACAGTCCCAGAAAGTTTTAAACAGTTTTACTTTTGAGTTGTATTTTTCATTAAACACTAAATTGCCTGTACATATAAGAAAAGACTGGAATTGGAATAAATAATTTATGTTATTATTTTGCTAGAAAATATTTATGAATAAAATGACATCGGAACGTGAAGTAAGATCTAAAATTTTGCATGTATGGTTGGAAAATAACAAAAAATCTTTCAAAGTGGTCAAAGGAGATTTTTACACAATTGCTGGACCTCAGTATTTTAGTACAGACAATAAGAATGACCTTCCCGATTGTGTAAAAAAATGCCTTTAAAGTAAAAAATTTGCCCCCCCCCCCCTCCCCCGAAGTTCATGTCCGAGAGCGAATTTGTCAGTATGGCGATACAAGCTCATCTTATTTCTTCTCTGAATGCAAAAGAAATTCCGCTGCATACGTGTGTCCGCAAAAACAACTCTTGCCATTCCTAAAAAAACACAAAGGTTCTACCCTCATTTGACCTTATTTAGCCATTTCACATTAATAAAACCGACAATCTATGGGTTTATTCCAAAAGAAAGTTGAATTGTTTGATAAGAAATCCAATAATCCTAATGCTCCTGAATTACGCTTTTTGAACGTTACTAGGTAATTGCAAAAAAGGTACTTCATAAAGATGGGAAACATACAGAAAATTTTACTTCTTTCAAGAAATTAAGCTTTCAAAGAAGCAAAAAAGTTTAAAACAAAGTGCAAAAACTAATGAGCAATATTAAACAATAGTGCGACTATTTTTTCAAAACAATCAATTAAATTTTTTTTTTCTATGATAAAATAGGGGAGAGTGGCCCGAAGCGGGTAGGCCTTCGTATGTATCCCCCCCCCCATGGTGTGTAATCGGCGATGCATACATATGTCGTGTCGTGTTTACATGAACACGCCGTAGTTTTTATCAGTTCTAGCGAAGCAGCAGTGCAGCGGCATGGCGCAACCATGTTTAAAAAGACCATCTCAGCTTATATTTTTTTTATTGTCAATAATGTTACGTTATTCAGACACCATCCACGTACAAACTATGATACTCATTTCGTTTGTTTCATTTTTAAATTGAAGGTTATAATTATTGAAATAAAAAACGTGCCTTCGGGCTAGGCGAGTATTGGATTTAATCATATATTTATTTATAATTTCTTGACTCTTGTGCTGACTTACATTTTCTATTTCAATAGGATAAGCATAACTTTAAAAAGTTATATTTTATGAATACAATTAATTTGTCTATTAATTTATTCAGTTATTTCTTTATGTTTTATAAACAAATAAGCTAACTTTAAATTGGATAAGTACAACTTTTTTATGTATATTTTTTTTATAATGGCAGGTAGCTAGTAAACTATTTTACCCATTTTTAAATTCATATTTGATACTTTAATTGCCAAATGTACAAAATCACAATTAGTTAAGCTTTGGGCTCTCTGGTAGGGTAAAGCGGGTCTTTCAAATGTTTGTAAAGTTTGATAATAAACAAATATTGGGTTTGAATTAATACAAAAATCGCTTTTTATTTTGAAGTTCAAGAACCCTGCTAGGAAATAAAACCAAAACTGTTGCGATAAAAGTGCAAAAACTACAATTTTCGAGCGTTTTTCGAAAACCTACCCGCTGCGGGTCACCCTCCCCTAAGTCCATTATCTTAATTATGAGAAAAAATTATCTTATTTTCTGAAATTGTTCTGTGTTATGCACTATAAAAATATTTGAAAACTGTCTGGGACAAGCCTTAAGTAATTCTGAAAAAACGTGGCCAAAAATCATGTTTTGTTTTTTCCTTTGAACTTAACTTGGGTTTAATTTTGCTTTACAAAGGTAATATATATTCAAAATCAAAATGCGCCTGATAAACTTTAGGTGTACATTACTTAACCAACAAAAAGATTGAAAATCTTCACGCTTGGAGTCATTTTGTAAGAAAATTAAGGAGCTAAAATCCATTTCCTCAACGAGAAAAAGAGAGAGAGAAGCATTAAAAGGGCTTTTAAACTCCGTACGATTTTTTAAAGCCAGAAAACTAATTTCAGACTGTATTTTATGCCAACATATAATATGCAACGAAGAGAAAACATTTTGTGATAAGTACTCAAAGTGCGTTGTAATCTTGTAAATTGCATTACTAATCGGTAACAATTTTTCGCTTAAAATTGAAACATGAACTAACAATAAAATCACAAACGCTAACATAAATATTGCTCTTGAGTGAATAATACTCCATTAAAATGACATCATATAAATTTCAAGTATTTAAGGCAAAGGATTTCATGCAGATATTAATAATTTTGTGAAATTAATTTTCTTGAATTTTGTAAGCTCCATATTTCTATTTTTCATATATTCTATATTTATTTAACTTATTTTTTTTTCTCTCACACAAAGTAAATTTAGAAAATGTGTCTTCATTTAAGAAAAAAAACACTTAAAATTTCACACACACAATCACAAAAAACACGTCCTTTTACATATCATATCGCTCTTTATACCTCTAAAGATGAACTGACGCATTTGAGGCGAAATTATATGTTTTCCTTTTCATAAAGTACTAGTTTCTTCAAAATGGCATTTCTCTGAAAATAAACCGAACGTCTTGTATGAAATTCATTTGAAAACTTACAAACAGCGACTCAATTATATTCTAAATCCCCACGAATCCTAGAACCTATATCAAAGCCTCTTTGTCATTAACCGCTTTTCCCCTAAATCACCTGCTGAGGGGCAAAACGGAGAAAAAAATGACCACCTTGTCACTTCTCCGTATGAATTATCGAAAAACTTTCCCTTCTAATAACTATGTAAGTATCTGCAAAGTTGAATTGAAGGAGTCTTTGAGGTCTGATGAGGAATCGGGAGGTCACTTCAGGGATGGAAATAGGTCATACCCTCCTTTGGTCCTCTCCACTATTGCAGAATTCATTTTCACTCCTCCTCCACTTTCACCACCATCCTTCCGCAACCGCATTTTTGCGGGCTTGGGTTTTTTTATGAGCGCTTGTCTCCGGCATATATAAACTCCGCAAAGTGAAATATTTAGAGACTTTCACTTCTCACGACCATCATCAGGGAGCGCACTCTTTAAGGAGGACTACTATTTTGGATTCCTTAAAATTTAAGAAAGGTTAGTGCTTTTCATTTGCGATCAAGCTGACTCTGATAACTTTGAATGTTTTTTTTTCCCTTTTTTTTTTCAATATAAAACAGCACGTTTAATAATCTGCCTCTTTTATTTCGTAAACTAAAATTTGAACAGAAAAATCTAAATTGTAATAATGTATGAGCATTTTTATTTTTATTTATTTATTTATTTTATTTATTTATGTAATAACTCACTTTGTTTCATTTCATTTGTACATTTTCTGTAAATTAATCAGTTTTACAGTACTGATTATTTCACACGAAACAATGTGGTTTTCCACCTCGAGCTCAGTCACTTCCTATGCCGGGCTGATGAGTGCTAATAAGCACGAAACTGCAGTCCTCGGCTAGAATGACTGAGATGGTGATGTATTTCATGTATTTCTGCCTTAACCCTGGGCTATAGGGCGGTAACTTACTGAAAATGTATTTCGTTTTCTTTTAAGACTCTTCAGTCTTTCTTGAGGGCATCAGTAATGAATTTCAAACGAACTCACCCGATAATAAAAAGACATTTTTTAGGAGAGACAGGGGTTAGTTGATCGATTTTGTGGCTGGGATTTTTTATTTTGATTCCATTGAATGTATTTTAGTGCATACGATCTAAGACGTTACTGTGAACCATCATGTGTAATAAATATACTTCAAAAAATTAAATACTGAGGGCATAATTAAATGTAATGTAACGTTACCGCTTTTGGATCAACATCCCAGTAATAGGGTCAGTTGATACAATACGTGGGGCCAGTTGATACGCAAAAAAAGGAACACAATACTACTTTAAAATATCCTTGTATTTATTATATTATTTTTATTATTTCACAAAACATATTAATAATGAAAACAAAAATGATACAATATCAAATTATTAGCCTCATAGTTCACCCAAACAAAAAATTAAATTACATAAAATCTTGTCCGATTATGCGCCATTTAATCGGAATTACAATGGACGTATGCGAAATGTGGCATTTTTAGCACGCATCATTTAGCACAGTTGTTTCCACTTTACCCAATTTCTTTCACAGACTAATATGGGAGGGGGAGAGAATGGGCTGATGCATGTGTATTAACTGGAAATAACTCTCTGTCGTACTATAGTCGTAGGAAAAGACTATAAGCTTCTCTCTTCCTTCAGTTCGTTTTCTAAGGTTGTTCTCGTGTATGTTTTGTTCTTTGCTTTCATCTTTACATTCCCCTTCACTGTCAAATGTAATCTTGCGTATGAGTCAGAACTGTCTTCGTAACGAAGCTCCCATTTCGTGGTCTTTTTCTTACGCTGTTGAACGTTTTATTGTTTCGCTTTTTTGTTTTCGCCTTAGTCTCTCGGCAGCACAGTCCCATTTTCTCTTTGCTAATTATTCCTTTTCTGCCAACTACTTTTTAAAATTATTCTTGACACAGTTGTTCTGATGGAGGGCATTTTTTCCTTCGTATGACTTTTTTTTTTCCTTCTACTTTTTTCTTTTCTCTCTCTCGCCTCCTTCTAAAATTTTCCCTTGTTAGAGGCATTTAAAACATGAAAGATGGAATAATTCAGTAGTTGATGCATTGTAACTTTAATAGTTGACACGCCCTGCTCCCTGTCAACTATTGGATATGAGGATTCTGAAATGGATTCTGAATGATTCATAAATGGTTCTGAAATGGTTGACACCCCATGTCAACTTCTCAATATTATGTCATTTTAAAGTTTCAATAGTTGACACGAAGCCCAAAAGAGGCGGGGGGTTTTGTTAATTAAATTTATTCACTCTTAAAAATTTAAAGAAAAAATCTAAATGCCTCATTTGAGCTGTCAACAATCACTTGTTAGCTCATTCTTAGCACACTCTTCAAGGAAATTACACTAAACAATTGTAAAATATACACTGGTTGTCATCAGATGATTCTGGTGACCTTGGCGCTGTACTTGACGGTACGATAGTTCGCACTGCCCTCACTAGAGAGCATTGCTACACTAGAATATACCCAAAAAAAATGATACTCGATTTTCAAGTAGCACATCCTCTTAAATTTTTCCTTTTATGTCAAAACAATTGTAGAAAGAAGTTTCGTATAATTTTCACGGCAACCCGTATCTCTCTCTCCCGTATATCAATTGCCTCTGAAAGTGTGAACAAGCACTTGTGTACGAGGCTGAATCAAAGAAACTTATTCTGGAAACTCAAAATTTCAAGTTGATAATAATTACCCCTATAGCCCCCACATTACCACAAAAACATTTATTCAAATTAAAAATGTTTACGTTGTAAAAATGCTATGCTAAAAATTTATATTTTTCTTCAAATAATTGATTTTTGTTCCTTATATTAAAAAAAAGAACTATAAATTTTAAGAAACTATCAAGCTGAAAAATAAAAAACAAAAGAGTAGGTAATTAGCTTTAAACAGAGGTTTTTTCTCTCATGCAATATATTAAGTCAATATTTTTTTTAATAAAAAGCAATACCTGTGGCAAAAAACTACCATTACCTTAACACTTCCATTGCATTCACTTTTTCATTATTTTTAAAACTTTTCGTGTCTATCTTTTCTTGAGATACCAGAGAGTGATATGACCCTTTACTTTGGAAATAATTAACTAAAAACAGATTTTATGGGTAAATGTTTGAGAATTTCTTCCCGAAAAACGTGTTTTTTGGGTAAATTTTTGAAAATTTCCCCATAAAAATGTGTTTTTTGCTGTCTAAGTGTAATTGATAATGATTTCAAAATCACATATTGCATGCATATTAATTTTTTGAGGTTTATATCACGGCAATGTGTTCAATTAACATGTTTGCGAAGTTTCAAATCTTTAGAATTAATCTTTTTTTCGCTAGAGCTGTTTGCGTAATTAAAAACTTGAAAACGTGGTTATGAGAAAATCAAGAAAGAAAAAGTAAATTTCAGTTATAAGCAGTGCAACTGAGTTTAGTAAATTTCTTCTCGTTTTCACAATAATTCACCGATTTAAAAAACAATTGCGGATTTAGAAAGCAAAACACTGGGGCTCTGAACTTCTCAAAATCTCAGAATCGATTTTTTTCGAAAATTAGAAAGTTCGCCTGCCTTATTCATCATTTTGGATGCATTATTTTTCCATTATTCATTTGCAAATATTGTTTTGAAAATGTGTGCACGAAGAATTTTTTAATTTGAAATGTTATTTAAATTTATAATTTCCCAAAATTTATAATTTCCTTCAAAAAATTGTTTTTTTTTTTTTTTTTTTGTTTTTTTTTTAATTCATTTTTTAAAAAGTTACATATAAATTAAAATGATATATCAATTTTGAAAATTACTAGAGCAACACATTTTCAAATCAATATTTGCAAGTGAATGATGAAAAAAAATGTATTTGAAAAGAAAAATGAACTCAAACTTGAAAAATAATTTTTATTATTATGTGGGAGGCTTAAGTATTTCAAAAGAGCAACGCAAATTATTTACTTTTTTGTTTATATATTTCAGGTTGTTAATTTTTCAAAATTGATCTTGCATTTTTTTTTTAATATAGAAAAAATAATACAAAACTTTCAATACAAAAAACTTTTTGTATTAAAAGTTAAATTTTCTGACATTTTAGGCCTAATGCAGGATACCTATTTTTTTTTAATTTGGATAAACGTTTTTGCGGTACATGTGAGGTTATAGAGGCAGCGTATTATCAACATGAAATTTCGAATTCCCGAAGTTTTATATTTCGATTTGGTCTAGTACACAAGTGCTGGTTAACACTTTCAGACGCAAGTTTTCACGGGCTGCCGTTCAAATTACATGAAGCTGTTTTTGCAATTGTTTTTTACCATAAAATTTAAAATATAAGAGGGTGTGCGACTTGAAAAATACATTTGGAGGGGGGCACACCCTAATGCTACACGTACAGACAAATTTTGATTTTTTTGCACCTCTGTTTCCCTCGGTAATTCACGATTTCTCCACAAGTGTGAACTACTAGTGGTTTTATCAATTCCGTTTAATTTCATACAACTGTTTTTAAGCTTGAGGTTGACGAAAAAAATTGACCACACTCATAGTGATATAAAGAGACAGATTTTCGAAAAATGTTTAAAATGGTTTCAGTAGACCTCAAAACGAGAAAGCCCATCAAAATTTTAAATCTTCACTAATCCACTTTTTTTTTTGTGTGTGTGTGTATTAGACATGAAAGAAAGTTAAAAAAAAAAAAATTGATGTACAATTCTGTAGGACAGAAGTTATCCCGTTAATAAATTCCAAACCCCATTTAAATAATAATATAATAATAATAATAAAACACGAGGAACCTGAAAGTATTTGCGTAAAATTCAACTAGTCAGCGGAATACACTTTTTCAATAAGTGCTTTCTGCAAAAGGAATTTGATAAAAGTACAGTTTGTAAAATTATTGGGTGTTTTCTTGCACAAATCGGGAATTCACGTTATGCGAAAATATTTTCGAACAGAGACCTGTTTTCGCATAGAATACAATTTGGAACTACTAGCATGTTTATATGCAGAAAGTATTCTATAAATGTACATTGAAATTATTGAAGATTCCCCTAGCAGAACAAGTTATTAGGTTGTCAATATTACAATAGAAAATATCATAAAACTGAAAAATTGTTTCACAGGGCGTTATTGTTCCATGCAATATTTTCAAAACTATTATGTCATACGAAAACCTAACCTGGCAGCATTGTGAAGCCTGCGCCGATTCTAATTGCAGCATTAGACGCTGCCAGATTAGGTTTGCCCTAACTATAGTTTCTTCATTTTTTGTTCATAGCTTAATCATGAAATTGTTAAACGTTATCTTGTTCAAATACGAGCCTGCGTATTCCGCAATTCGTTATAAACTTTTAATATAACAGCAATTATCTCAAGGAACCACCGATATGGAACTAGGTGTTCAGAATTCCTAAGAGTTCGGCTTCAAAAAGTTTTCATAAATTGATGTTTAGTTAAAATAAATTGAAATTATATGGATCGTACTTCCTGTTCCGCATTCATGTATATTTTTTAAAGAAGGTAAACAAGAAATGCAACATTCTTTCATTAACTATAATGCGTATTTTAATGAAAGAAGTAAACCAGCAAGTAACTTTATACCTTTGTTGGAAGAATATTCATTTTCTCCTATAACTTCCTGCTTTGTTTGCACGTTCTCCTTGTTCCAACTGCCTACAAGTAGTCAGACCTCGCAATTCAACGAAGTTCTGCTTTATAAAAAGGGAATAAAATGTTAAGGTCAGGGGTCAGCAGAGAAATTATTTAGCCTCAAATAATTATTACAGACATCAGAATTTGTTTGAGATCGTAATAAGCGTACCTACAGCGGGTCACTCTTAAAATCTAGTTTGTTTGTTTAGTTAACAAGCAGTAAATGAATGAATATAAAGCAATTCGTTATATGGGATAGGTTGAGAGCAGGGGCAAATCTAGTTTGTTTGTCTAGTTTGTTTGTTTAGTTAACAAGCAGATAATGAATGAATATAAAGCTGTTTCGTTATATGGGATAGGTTGAGAGCAGAGGCGCTCCGATGGGAGGCTGCAAGAGGTCATTATTCTGAGGTCAGTCACTGTGAAATATTTCCTTATTCGACAAATTGTGTCTGACGATTGGGCAAATTTGAAGGCAGCATTGCAAAATTGAAATTTATTTTTCTTTTTTAATAATGTGTATTTAATGTCTCTAATTAGATGTACACATGTATGCATGCCAATATTTTATCATTCGGGAATTAACCAAACCCCCACTCTCGGAACACCCCTGGTTAAGAGATGGGTCTAAAACAGTTTTGTTCCTATACAGTTGGTTATTACTTCTAAGATTCTTTACAGTACATTTCCGAATGTATGAAAAATAAAAAAAATTTGTTCATATTTTTAAATTCATCTTGAATTCCTAAAAGCTACTAGAGAGAAGTCGGGATCTAGACACAAACCCATGTATGCCTTCTTAGTTTTCCTGCTAATTACTTAACTTAATCTTCACGAAAAATGTAATATTTTCTTCCGCAACTCCTCAAGTTATTGTTATTAACATAATGAACACAGGGTTAGTGTTTTGAAAAGCTTTACTGAATTTAAATTATTAATAATTTATTTACAATTTCTGTTATCTAGTATAGTATTCAATATACATCATTCCGGAAGAATGTCTGAAGGAAAACATACATCCAACTGAAACGAAGAAACACTGAAAGATATCGTTGCAGTATTTAGTAGAATACGTGTAATGTCGATGAAATTTGTTTTCATAATTAGAAGCAAATAACTCCTTTCGAAAAGGGAAAAGTGATTAAAAAAATTATAAAAAATACGTTCCAAATAAATCAAAAACGCTACTGCAAAGGGTTCGTAAAGATAAGCATGTATTCATCATTGGGAACAATAAAAATAAAAGCATTAAAATCTGAAATATACAAATACCTTTGAACTGAGAAAGGTAAAAGTGGTAATCGAAACTAGTAGTGCATCACATGACTTCCTTTTACGTTATTTTTTAATGATAATAGTTCCTTGGGCGAGTAAGCAAAGAAACACTTTAAATATTTTCACCCCAAGTTTGCTGCGAACCGAAGCAAAAAAAAAAAGTTTCGAGCAGATTAATGTTCCCAATATTGGCAATTTTAAAGTGATTCAATTGTAAACTGTCTAAATATCACCAATAGGGGATAAATTGAAACCAAATTTTAAGAAAGAAGAAAAAAACGCCAAAATTGTCGCCATGTTGGCGACAAAATTTGGCGATCAAAAGCTTGGCAATATGTCGCCAAATCATAACACCACTTCAGTTTGCATTAAAGTTAACAATGATTCCCCCCCCCCCCCAAAAAAAAGGTGTAAAAGACACCCTTTGGAACATCCGAATGCAACCAAAAAGAGAGGTGCACGACCCCACTAGGAGTCTACGTACCAAATTTCAACTTTCTAGGTCATACTGTTCTTGAGTTATGCGAGATACATACGCATACACGCACATACATACATACATGCGTACATACGGACGTCACGAGAAAACTCGTTATAATCAACTGGGGATCGTCAAAATGGATATTTCGGGTGTCTATAACTTCTTAGGCATATATCCACGTGTGGTCGTGTTGAAAAAAAAAACTCAATATTCATTTTGGGACGAGCAAAACGGAAATTAAAGCCGATTTTTGAGTGAAATTTTTTTTGCAAATACTATACTTCCTTTACTGATATGGCATCTTTCATGTGCCATCATTAATTCACGGGTGTCAAGGAATAATGGCAAAGGTAATTTCGATGCACAGTTTCCTCCGGATGGAGACACCTGTGCTCTCTTTGATGCAAACTTTCCTGATAATTTAATTTTTGCTGAGGGCATTCAAAGTCAAATGAATACCCAAGGGATCTTTTACATACCGCTAACCATACGACATGGGCGCTGGCGATTTTCTGTATCTCATAAATCCACCGACTGGCCACCGCGGGTCAGAACCTGGGTCCGAGACGTAGAAATTTACAAAAATACACAAGCATGTGTTTCAAAAATTACCCCTTTTCCAATTCAAAACATGTAAGCAGAAGCAGAGCATTCGTCAGGAATTTGTTGAACCTACATTTCTATATGCCAAAATTTTTTTTAATAAAACCATTCCTTCCATTATTTCTTGTAAAAATTTACACTTGTAAAAAATTGTATAAAAATATCTTAAGCAAAATTTTTTACATCATATACGAAGTTTATTTCTCAAGATAGTAGCGAATTTAATCAGCATCGTTTTTATTATTGCTCTCAAAAACGTTAAACTTAATACTTCAACAATTATTAATTTTAATATTTTTCTGAATACCATTTTTCAATTGAATAATTGTTTTTTTTTTCTTCTGGGGCACATTTTCAATGGATAACATTCGGACGTAAATATTCCCTTTCCGCCGATGATAGGGGCAATCCTTAAATGACGTTAGACTTTTTTTTAATATGTTTGCCCTCTCCGTTTCTCAGTGTCACACTTTACCTTTTCCTTCCCCTTTTCTTGCCACACATATCGTGCTATATTATGTAACCATATTGTTGTAAAAATATATATATTTTTTAGCCAAAATGTGTGTGTCCCACGTCTTGTAGCCTCTCTCGCTCTATTTTGTCACAAACTAAAACAATTTCAAGAGCCATTAAAATTTCCATATTAAAATCAGCTTTCTTTCTTACAGGTTGACCCTAGAAGTGATCACAAAGTAACCCACTGCAGCATAGTTCCTAACTTCGCAAGTAAGATTTTTTTATTTTTTAAGAAAGTATATATATTTTTTTTTACATTTATTGATTTACTTATTTATTCATTCATTTATTTTGTTAATTAGTTTTTCCTGCTAAAAGTTTTAAAAGCACTTTCTGCGTAGTTTTTTAGTTACTCTAGATGTTTTCAGCATTGTGAAAAATGATCATATTATTTTATTCAAAGTGTTGTGCTGTATATTAAGGGAACCGGGACGTTTTATAGGTTCAAAAAATTGATTTTTCAATTTTAGCTGCTTAGAATAAGGCACACATCCCCAATTCCAAAAATGTATGTATTGTGTGGGTATCGAATTCCGAAAGCTAATCAATTTACTATTTAAAATGGAAACAAAAAAGCCACGCCCCTTTTTAAGGGATGGTATTTGAATTGAATGTTGACATAAACTAATGTTTTCTTTCATCAAATATTTCATGATCCAGTTACTTTTACTCTTTTTTTCTATTTACATAACGTAAACTTAGAAAATGCCTCGGCGCAAGCAGTTTGGGAAGTGGACGCATGCTTCAGCATTGTCATTGTTTTCCCTTTTTTCAGAAAACACATTTTTTTTAACTTTAGGTACGCTTACATAAAATTCATATCAATGTATGATTATGAAACTTTGTATTATAACATATACAAGCATTTTGCGTGTGTTAAACATATTTTTACTTCTGTTTAGGTACTATTGTACTTTTAAGAGGCTAATTTTAGCAAAAAATATCGTACTTTTTCGGGATTTTATAAAATACTATATTTTAACATTTTTTTGTTGTTTTTTAATTTGAAGGTAACTGAAAACTAATTGACTGTGACCTTTTGCCTGTATAGTATTGAAGTTTAGAGTGATTTAATTCAGAATTGTATTTGCTAAGCGTACCTATTTGCAGTCATAAATTTTCAAATTATCGTGCAACTATATATTTTCTATTTACTATTCAAAAATACATTCTTTGAGGAAAAAAAAATATTTTTACTGGTTTATGATGAGAAGATTACATTATTTCTATACAAAATAGTTTTTAAGTCACACTTGATTTTAAAACTAATAAACACCTTGTGATTTGCAACTAAAAATTTGACTATTTTCGTTGCCGAGAACGTCCCGGTTCCCTTAAGAATACATTTTCTTCATCACAAACATATTTAATCTATGTTTTATCAAATAATTAAAATACATATCAATGTAACTAAAAAAGTTTAACTTTAGCATTTTATTTTTCTCATTGTTTAGAGAGCACTGGAATGACTTCTACAAACGAAAACAATACATTTTGAATCAATAAATCAACAAAACATGATGAACAGACAGGGAAATATTAAAAATCTATCCTCTATTTCAGTGGTGCTCAACTTACGACCAGCGAGCCACATTCGACCCACAAAGCTGACCCACGTGACCCATTGTTTTGTTCAATGTTACGAATCGAAAAGCTCGATTTAGTGACAATATCACAACCTTGAAGCCAAATATTCAGAAATAGGTTTATGAAAATATGCATGTAATAAAATAAGCATCAAGTAATGATAACAGCAATGGGGTCGTTTCCAAAATTTTAAAAGTATTTTTTTCTGAACGAGCATGCTTAAAAACATAGGATCTGACCATTTTTTAAATAATTTTTTTAAGTTTAACAATTTTAAAAAAATACTTAAATCGTTGAGCTTTCACTGTTTACACTTCTGTCGTGTGACATCACAAATGATGAAATGCCATTCATAGAACAAAATATTTAATTCGCATCTTTACACACGTGTATTGGCAACGATATGGTTGACAGCAAGCGTAGAGTGCAATTTTAATTCGCTGCTTGATTATCATGACGTGGAAACGTAGTAGGAAGATGCGCCAAATTGCATCATTTGTGACGTCATAAAGACCCACCCCTTGCTTGAAAAATCGGACATTTTAAAAAATTAATTTAAAAAAAACTGTTGGGAAAATTAAAGTATTTTCTGGGTTCATGTAATTTTTTTTTTTTTTTTTTTTTGCTCATTCTATCCATTTTAATGACTAAAAGTAGTACTTTTGACTGAAGAAAACCACCCCATTATTAGTTTGTTAATGTTCTTTTCTTTTCCGTATTTTCCCATGTTACTTAGAAAATAATGAAATATTTTGAAATTTTACGTGTATTCTGTCCCGCGAGATGCACTTGAATATGAGTTGCGACCCGCGTGTAAAAAAAAAAAGGTTGGACACCACTGCTCCACACCTTTATGGGAGAAAGAGATGAAGAGCTTACTCTGTATTAGTACAAATAAACTTCGCAGATTTTTTTCCCCTTCCCTTAATGTGTTTGAACTCATGGAATTTTGTGAGTGATTAATGAGATTCAATTTGACACATTTGTCCTTTGCATCAAAAACTCGCACAAACTACTGTTTAGTTTAGATGATTGATTCCGAACATGTATTTTCTTCCTTGTGTATTATCTCTTGAGGCACTGAAATATCATCGCCAGCAAAAAAAAAAGCGTCTATTTTTATTCATTTTGTCAGATTTTATGCGCGAATAAAAAGGCTTAAACTGGATTATGATTTCTAATTTCTCCTTCTTTGACACTTCATTTCTGCATTCTCAGTTTCATTTCCCTTTAACTTTTCCGTCGTTGTGTAGCATCTTGAATTTCCCCTCTTTGATATTTTTAGGAAAAGTTGCGACATGTTAATTTTGGAAGCTTTTGAAAATGTTAAAGTTTCGCTCTACACCAGCGCTCATTACGATAGCATTGGAAGATATTGATTTTGATCTTTTTTCATATATTATTGGTAACAACGGCAAATCCAGTGTACGAAAAGTAGGTGCAACACCCTCTCTCGTCGCAATGCTCCACGAAAATTTCAATGCAAGGATATCGCTCGTGCAATCCATTAAAAACTGCGACTACGAGCAAAAGCTAAAAGCATTGATAATTTTTCTAACAAATTGCTCTAAATATTGGCCAATATGTTACGTACAGTATGTATAGTCGTACATAAGGTTGATTTGCGGAAAGCCAATATCAGAGGCCATTGCAGGTTTTTTTTTTTTTTTTTTTTTTGAGCAATCACGATTGCTTATTGCTTTCATTTGACTGTTTTTGGCGTGCTATCATTTTTCCCACCGGCGCGGCGCCACCCTCTGCCAGCACCACCCGTCGCGTCGGCAGGCTTCACGATGCTGCTCCTCTAGCGAAAACCGTCTCCAGGTTGCGTCCATATCCTACACACACACGCATACATACACGCACCAACACACCCGCACACACAAACACATACACAATTACCACCATACACACATACACAAACACATACACACACGCATGCATACAGACACCTACACATACACACAAATACACACAACTGCCCACGCATTCATGCCTGCACACAGACACAAACACATATGCTTACACACACATACACATACCCCCCCCCACACACACACATACAAACACACACTCGTGATTGCGAAAAACATAATTTGAATTCAAGATGACAAAATTCAAATTATTTTTTTTTTCATTAGTATTTACCAGCTTTTGCACTTCAACATATAGGGAGCAGATGCAAAAAAAAAAAAAAATTTAAAATCGTGTTGTTTAAAAGCGACTAGTACTTAACGCAAAAGGAGTGGATGAAGATGTTTAATTGCTGTCTAACTGTTTCCAATGATCTTATATTTTAACTTCAAAACAAACCTCTGAAGTACTTGCAAGCTCAAATACTCAGGAACTAGGAGCGGATACAATGGAGCAGGAGAGGTGTCACTAGGGTTACGCCCCCCCCCCCCCCCTGTTTAAATGTAAGACCCATTGTTACAAATTTTGTTGCCTTGCATGAGTAACGTTAAAAGCAATCATTATGAAAATTTTGAATCAAGGCTTCTCTGAAGCAGGCATGGAATTAGCAAGCATAAATCCTAGAGAGGAGCAAGGATTAAATTTTAGTGCCAACTGCCTAAAGTTTTAGACACGTATATAGGTTTCTTTTCTATTTTAGTACCGAGAATTAATATGAAAAAATAAGGGGAAGTTTAGTGAGGGTAAAATTATTCTATTTCTGAAATATATTTACACTAAAAAGGATAAAATAACATTTTTTTTTTTAATACTAAGCACTTTTCTTAATGCCCTCAAAAGGACAAAATAACTTTTCTGGGTCAGAAAGGTCAATTTGAGAATTCCTGTAGTTTTCGAAAATTCCAAGAAAATGACACCACAAACGAAGAAAAATGCGGTTCTAATCATTTCAAACCAAACTTTCTCAACAAGAAAAATATGCATGTTTCAACACTCAAAGTTATGATTGAAAGCTAGATAATGATGGTGTCATTTTCTTAAAAATTAATTTCCTTAAACTACAGGAATTCTTAAATTGTCCTTTCTGACCCAGAAAAGTTATTTTGTCCTTTTGAGTGCATTGTGAAAAGTGCTTAGTATATTTTTTTTAATCTGTTTTTGGAAAATTCGAAACAAAATAATAAATGATGAAACCAAAACAGATGAAAACCCATCAAGAGGTGCTACATAAGGCACAGACTTGTTGAATGTTATATCTACGTCGGCACCAAAATTTTCTGTACCTGAAAAAAAAAAAGACCTGTGATTCCCCCCCCCCCACACTTCCCCCAATCAGCTCTAATAACTCTAATTTGAATTCTGAAACTTCGAATTCAAATTATGTTTTTCGCAATCACGAGTTGCGACAAGACCCTACTCATTGGAGTTATTGTTTATAGAAACGCCTCCTGTCCCCCCAAGCTTGCCCCTCCTCCTGCTTGGTTAAGTGTGTAAAGTTGAGTGTGTGC
This sequence comes from Uloborus diversus, assembly GCF_026930045.1. Lineage (NCBI taxonomy): Eukaryota > Metazoa > Arthropoda > Arachnida > Araneae > Uloboridae > Uloborus > Uloborus diversus. The sequence continues at coordinate 185,953,338 of NC_072731.1, read as the reverse complement.
GTGTGTGTATGTGTAGGCTTACGTGTGTGCGCGTAGGTGTATGTGTGTGTATGTGTGTAAAGGCCCACGCGTGTGTGAGTGTGAATGTGTATGAGCATGCATGTGTAGGACATGGACGCCACCAGAACCCATAGACCCAGCAGAAGTGGACTCTGGAGGACAGTGCTCAGGACGAGAGGAGCCGCGCCGGTGGGCGGTGGTGCTGCAGAGGCCCCTGGTCCAAGCTGAAAAAGTAATCACAACATCAAGGACCGTCAAGTGAGAACAATAAGCAATCGTGATTGCTCAAAAAAAAATACATAAATTAAATTAATTTGAATTCTGACATTTTGAATTAAAATTATGTATTTCACAATCACGAGTTGTGACAGGGCCCTACTCATTGGAGTTATTGTTTATAGAAACGCCTCCTGTCCCCCCAAGCTTGCCCCTCCTCCAGGGCGGTTACGAGTGTATAGTTATGTGTGTGTGTGTGCGTAGGCTTGTGTGTGTGCGGAGACCTGTGTGTATGCACGTAGGCGTGTGTGTATATGTGAGTGTGTATGTGTGTGAGCATGTGTGTGTACAGGACATGGAGGTCTCCGACCAGGAAAAGCAGATTCCGATGCGCCTGCAGAGGCCGGTGGTGCTGCAGAGGCCCCTGGTCCAAGCTGAAAAAGGCTGCACAACGCCAAGGACGGTAAAACGAGAACAATAAGCAATCGTGATTGCTCAAAAGAAAAAAACTTTAATCTAATGTCCAAATCATGTTCGAAAAAAAATTAATGTTATAGAATCTAGGAAAGTAACTTCATGATACATGGAATGTGACATTCTGCAACTACGATTCAATGTGATTGCCTATATGGAAGACGAGGTTATCGGAAGAAAAGTTGACGGAAAAAAAAAATACTTTCGTGTTCAGAAGTCTTTGAGAAATCATATGTTTTTGAATGAAAATCTTTTTTCTTTTTTGTTCTTCGAAATTCAGAATTAATAAGGTTTCTTTCTTCAGGGCCTCGCCATGCTGAGGAAAAGTGCAATTATTGCGACGATGGCAGCGCTCCTTCTTACTTCTGTCATCATTCAACAAGTGGAGGGTGGAAAATTGAAGAAACTCATAGCAGCATCAGTTCTCGCTGGCGCCCTGAAGCCAAGATTCGTACCTCTGCCTATTCCCATTCCATTCAAGCTGAAAATACCTAAAGGAGATAAAATAGTTCCTTATCCGTAAGCATGTTGTATAATGTACCAAAGTAAGGGAGTTGAGTGCCACTAATTTCTAGTGATTTGTTCAAATTTAACACTGTAGAAGTAATTTGATATCTTTTTAACGTTATTTAAACTAAATATATTATCAGCAAACAGTTGGCTTTGGGAACATCATAGAAGGTTTGTGAGCCATAGTCTCGAGTTTGAATCCCGTCGAAGGCATGAATGTTATTTTGTGTGGAGGCTATGGTACTCATCTGCTATGGTATAGGTACTACTTCCAATCATCGCTACCTGATTCGGAATCCGCATTAAACTGTGTGTTTCTCAGTAATCCATATAAACACTTCGTGTCCGTCATTTTTAGTCAAATTAAACGTGCATAAGATGACTGGGTGATTATGATGCAACTAAAAACAAAACTATAAACAAATAGAAACCACAGTATCTAAACGATATCAATAATACATTTTCATAGAAATATAATGAATTTAAATAGTACATAAATGAATATTTTTCTCGTAGACATATACAGTTTAACCACGGATTGTATGAAATTTGCAAACGTCCAGTTAAGACGAGTCTATCTGAATGAGGGGGTAAAGTAAAAATTTGATGCGCGTGTTCCTCTTATTTGAAAGAGATTCCGCTAATTTTAAAGGCTAACATATACATCTGCAAAAGTTGACATCCCTAAAAACTAATAGATGCGTCCATTTCCGCGTGTAAACCGGATGTTTACCTTTCCATACTATCCGTGGTCAGACACTACAAGTATTTATATCATAAAGGGGAGCCTTTCTGTTGAGAGAGCTAGATGAGAAAATCCTCCGTGATGAATATTCAAGTTCAAAATTAAAACTGTACAAATACAATAGCTTCAAATTGCGATTCTTCAACGCAGGGAGAAGAGGGGACGAGAGGGGTGGGGGCCTTATGGGGGAAGAAGCCATGCGGCAAAAATAACTGATTCTGTATTTAAAATAAAATTTTAAATTCGGTAAGGACCATCACAGGTTTAAGGGAGTAAAACTATTAGCAACAGCAATTGAGGGACATCCAAACAAATAGCAGGAAATATCCAACGTTGTTTAGCACAAATAGGCAGATTACTGACTACACGTGTTTCGGGGTTTCCAAGAACCTCTCTTTCAATTAAAAATTGTAAGCTTTTGAATGTATAAACATCCGGTAAAAGCAACGAAAATGAACAGCATACAGTTAAATAGAAAAATAGCAACTAACAAAAACAAACAAGATAAAATGGGACATGGAGCGGAAATTTATTGCATGATTCCCGTTAAGCAGTAAATTTCTCCGAAAAATATCGTAAAATACATTTTGCTGTCAAAATGAAACGGCTAATTAATAAATTAGCAATAAATTTCAGTTAGAAAATATTTTGCAACGAATCATTTGTCACATTTAGCGGAAGAAAGAATAAAAACGAGCTGATGTGTGCATCACATGACTTCCTTTTACTCCAATTTAATGTCATTTTCTCATTATTGGCAGTTTTAATGTGATTCTCTCTCGTAACTCTCTAAATATCACCAACAGTGGCCAAATTGAAACCTGATTCAAAAAAAAAAAAATAAATAAATAAATAAATCGCCAAATTTGTTGCCAAGTTGGCGGCAAAACTTGGCGACCAAAGACTGGCGATATATCGCCAAGTGTCCACCAAATTATAACACCACTTGAGTTAACATCGAAATTAACAATGGTTTCCCCCCAAAAAGGGGCAAAAGACCCCCTTTTGGAGCATCCGAATGCAACCAAAAAGGGAAGTGCACAACTAGGCCTTACTAGGAGTCTAAGTACCAAATTTCAACTTTCTAGGACATTCCGTTCTTGAGTTATGCGACATACATACACACATACACACATACATACGTACATACAGACGCCACGAGAAAACGCGTTGTAATTAACTCGGGGATCGTCAAAATGGATATTTCGGGTGTCTGTACGTTCCTAGGCATATATCCACGTGTGATCGGGTTGAAAAATAAACTCAACATTCATTCGGGGGCGAGCAAAATGGAAATTTAGGCCGATTTTTGAGTGAAAATTTTTTCGCGAATACAATACTTTCTTCTATGTAAAAGGAAGTAATAATGCAGGAAAACAAAAAAAAAATGTTGGAAAAGTAACAAAAAAGCAAACATTTAAAAAATTTAACAAGAAATGAAAATATAAAGACAGATGCAAAGTAAGTCTTTGCATCCAAAAGCTCATAATTTTGAATTGAAATGGAGTTCCTAAAAACCCCGAAACACGCGTATTCAGTAATCTGTTTATTTGTGTTGAACAACGTTGGATATTTCCTGCTATTTCTCAGCCCAAAGTATTTATTTATATCCAATATCCAAAAATCACGAAAAATTTTCTCCAGCTCTTTTGCAGATCAACATAAAGATGCATTAGTTCAATACTGAATAGCGTCGGATCTAGGGGAGAGCAAGCTGGGGCTCTTGCCCCGGACAGCAGTTTCTGGAATGGAGGGGGGGGGGCAAAACTTACTTTATTTCCATGTGTGTGCTTTTTTTTTTTTTTTTGATACTCGATATAAAAATTTGAAGGAAGAAGCGTAAGGGGTCATTCTTTAATTACGTAAGGGTTTCGAGGGAAGCGGAGTTAAAAAAATTTTACATACCCTTACTTTGGAGGGATGGAGATGTTAAACCCATTCTTACGTAAAATTTTCCAAGTCGATATTTTGTATGAGAAATCGCGCGGTCACGTGATTTGGAAGAGATCATATTCCATTTGCTTCTGGAAGGGAAAAAACGTATTAGGATGAGTTGTTCTTCACATGTTTTTAAAAGAGTGATTAGTGTAAAATATAATTAAAGAATCGCACTATTCATGGCATGTTTTGTTTTTAATTAGTCTTTGATTTACATCAAACTGGGAGTTTTAGTGAAACTGATCCTTTTCTTTCAACATTTCATTGCTTTGAAAAATGAAATGGAATTTAAAAATAGGGGGGAGGGGTTTGAAAAATCTTACATACCCTTATATAGGGGGAGGGGGAGTTAAAAATTGCCAAAATCATCCTTACGCAATTAATGAATGGCCCCTAACAACGGTAGTTTCTAGTTTTGCATTGCCTTGAAAAATTTGTAGTTTTTCGTTCCGACAGTGATACTGAGACATTTTAAAAATTGTTGCTCTGATAAAAACGCATTTAAATATTTATTTTTTCAGCTCAATGAACCAAAGAAAATGAAATTAGACAATAGAACAACTTGGAATTCGAAATACCTCAGTACTGAACCAGATAAAGCATGAATTACTTTCTATACGAATATCTATGTAAAAATTTCAAAACCTCACTTTTTTGAGATGACTTAATATTTATTGAACTAGAGAAAAGATTTGCCGTCAAAGGAAAATCAGCAAAACACTCTTTTCGAGTTTCGTTACATTTCTGTTGCTTTTTTTTTTTTTTTTTTTTTCTTTCTTTTTTTTTTTCGTGGATCAACTGACTAGTTTTAATTGGTTGATATTGAAAAATCAGATTTTCAATTAATCGAATCATAGGAAGAAATTATAATTTGGCATGTAGATCATTGCAATATGATATATTTCCTAAAGTTATAAAACTCTCCCAACAAAAAACATGTTACTTAAGGAAAAGCAGTTCGTTAACCGACAAAAAAGATTTAAAACGGCACATTTTCAGAATTTTATTATAAAGTTTCCAAGTAATCTTACACTTATTATTTTTGAAATTGGAAAATTTAAAAATTAAAGTAATACGTTCCTACGCATCTCTAGCTCGTGACAAAATATAGCACGAAACTTTCAGAAAAGGTTTTCAAATTGTTATCTTTTCTACAAATTTCACCAAATAATTTATTTGTTATTCCATACATTTTTGTAAAATTAGAATAAGTATTCACGAAAATATCACCCTTTCTTTCAATAATCCCTCTTTATTTAACACTAGAGGTAAACGCACGGCTTTACCCGTAGAGGAAAATAAAAACGTCATGTGGTTTAATTCTGTATTTACAAATAATTGGTGATGAATTTCTCGCCAATATGCTATGTTTATTTGCTCGTCCATGTCATGGTAATTTGCTCATTCATGTTATGATAATTTACTGGTCCATGTTATAATAATTCGCTCGGTGCAGAGGAATTAAATCCAAAATAGAATCATCGAAAAAAAACGAAATCAAGTTTTCGAAAAATCGTTTTGAGGTGCACGCCCCGTCCTACAAACTAATTTTGTGCCAAATTTCATGAAAATTGACCGAACGTTCTAGGCGCATCCAGATATCTAGATAACTAGATTTTTAGCTTTATTATTAGTAAAATTAAAGATATTTTTGGCTTGAAAAGTATATTTTTGCATCAAATTTCAACAACCTTAAAGAAAACCTGAGAACGTGCGCGTACAAAATGTTACACAATGTTAATATACTGAAGTCTAAAATAAAAATACTGAATATTCAATGAAATATGAGAATTTAAATGAATTTATTTCTTACTTAACGCGTAGTTGAGTTTGTAAATTTACGTTTACTTTGACATCAAAACTTCAAATTCAAGTTCTAAATAATGACCAATTTTCTTTTCGACTTCATAAAATAAAAAATATTCAAGCAAAAGTAAATTTGATAAAAAGAAAATGTTTACATATGCTTTTTTTCTTTGTTAAATATATTGTTTTTCAGTGTTTACCCTCAAGAGATGCATTACGGAGGAGGTGGTGGTGGATATGGAGGTGGAGGATTCGGCGGTGGTGGATATGGTGGGGGAGGCGGAGGTGGCTATGGAGGAGGAAATGACTGGTGGTGAAAAAAAATCCATCAAGCCTAATCAAAGAACTAATAAATCATCCAACTGTTTGAACTTTCATCCTGTGGAGACTTTTTTCCTATCTTCATATTTAATTCGTCCTGTACAAAAATAAGTGCCATTTGTTTCATGTCTGAGTGAAAGTTACTGTATCATAAATGTTAATAAATTTTGAAAAGCATAGTAAGTATATTTTATTTTTTTAAATCACTATCTCATCGTCCAGCGTTGCTCAGGAATCTAAATTACTACAGTAAAACCTGTAAAGTTGACCACCTTTGTAAGTTGACCACCTGTCTATGTTGACCGCTTTTGTCTGGAACGGAATTAGTCCTATCTTTATAATGAAGGAAAACCTCTGTAACTTGACCACCTCTCTATCTTGACCACCTGTCTATCTTGACCACTAATGAACACCAAATTTGGTTTGGAGTATTGTAAAAAACCCTTTGTAAGTTGACCACTTGGTTTATTTTTTAAAATTTTATTTAGCAAATTATTTTATTATTATTTTTTTATATAGCTTTCCAAGAATATTTTTGATGTCAGACCAGCATTTCACCAAGTAAATGAAACAGCAGCATAACTAAACCTCCTTTTGAGTTTGAGTAGATCATCATGGGGTTATAAATGTATATGAGAAAAAAATAAAGTGAAAAATTTGTAATTTTTGATTAGCTATGAATTTTTAGGAACTATTAATATCAAATGAGTAACTTTCCATAAACAATAAGACTTTTTTTTTGATCAACTTACTGAAATTTTAAATTTGCATGACACATTATATGTCATTCTGGGATAATATTCTCTAAAAATATTTAAATAACATTTTAAATTATTGTTTCAACAAAGTAATGCTAAACAATGAAAGTGAGTTGAACAGAAAGAATAAGTGTCAATTAGTCAAAAAATGAATACATGGTGCAAGAAATGACAAAAAAAAAAAAAAATCATTACCCTCTTTATAAGTTGACCACCTGTCTAAGTTGACCACCAAAGTACTGCACCGCAAGTGGTCAACTTACACAGGTTTCACTGCACTACATTTATCAGGGACTCTAGCATTTTTGCCACCCCATACAAAGATACGAAGTGCCACCCCTTCCACACGATAAAAAAATACTAAAAGACTTTAATAGTCAATAAATACCACCCAGTAAATATCAAACAGACCGTGAGAGTAAAAAACAGCAGAATCAAATATCATGTATTTATTAAAGCTATAAGTTACACTAGAGAAAAAAGAGACTGATTTAAAACAAGTAACACAATAATCTAGTATTAATTATCTTTACGTATAATACGCTCGGTATATTAAAAAAAAATCAGGATGGATTTTAAATTTTTAGTATAATGAAACACATTTAAATAAACGCATATAATGAAAAAATACGATAAGGGATTTTTAGTATACATTGGGAACACGTTTGTAACACTTAAATTCAAAAAAAGTTTCCTTGTTGCTTGACTGTGTACTAAAAAGTTTCAAAATGTTCCATTAGAAAAAAAAAATTCTGCGAAATGTGTTCCGCTCAGGATATTTGGTAAATTTAAACTTAGGAGCACATTTGAGAACAGAAAAGGAATACATTTGGGCACACTTGTAAAACCATCGCGTTCTGTCGTACAAATACAATTACAACTGCTTTCTGTGACTACCAGTCAATAGAATCTCTTAACATGACCCAGGGCGTGCACAGAAATTTTTGGGTTCGTCTAGAGATGAAAACAGTCGGAAAAAAACCGGAAAATTTCGGAAAAAACCGTTTTTTTCCGAAGGTGTTAATTTCCACTCCGGTAAAAATTGAAAAAAATGATAATTTTTTACTTTTCAGGAAGTTTTAATTGACATTTTCAGCAAAAAGTGAGTAGAAAATTTTCATACTTAAATTCTGATGCAATTTCCTCCACCACCCCCTCTTTGTATGTTAAAATACTGTCTAACTTTGATAATGCAAATTGTTGTATGATAATACTAGCAGTACCCGCACAGCGATGCCCGTGCTAAAAATTTAATGGAAGTCCGTTGAATAAATAAAATTGACACCCCCCTCCCCCTCTGATGTGAAATGATCTTTTTTTTTTTTTTGTATAAATGCGTACATACCATTTCAAAAAGAAAAAAAAACTATTTAAGTTTCTTTGGAATTTAAAACTTTTCGTCAAATCATTAAATTAGATTTACAGTTGCTTTAAAACTTTATTTAGCGAGTAAAGCGGTTTTTTTTGCAATTTAAAATATTTCGCCGAATAAACAAAAAAAACATCAAATAATATCTTCCATGTGTAAAAATAATTCCGAAACCCTTTTGTTTATCGCAAAACTTGCCCAGGAACCACGCTATCATAATCGATCCGTCTAACGAAAAAAAACATCCCGTGGAACATTCAAAAATCGTCGTCAGAAAAAAAAAAAAAAAGAAAATGTCGTACATTTCACTCGGATAAAAACAAATCAAAAGTTTCTTTTCTTTCAAAACAAATCGCCAAAACAATGAATTACATTAACGGTTACCTTAAAACAATAAACCTTGAACTGCTCAGCGCCTAACGCGCCAAGCGACCACGTTACCGGAACTCAGCCCATTTGCAAGTGAAGCGGATGTTTTTTCTTTGGCAATAATAAATGTTTCGCCAAACAAGCAAAAAGGTATAAAATCACATTAACAGTAGCTTTCAAATATTTATATATTAAGAGCTGCGTTTCCCGGCTTTGCCCGGTCTACCTTGAGAATAAAAATTGTGTCAAGTGACATATATTCAACAATCAGGCTTAAATAAAAGAAGAAAGAAAGAAAATTAATTTGAATTCGGAAATTTTGAATTCAAATTATGTTTTTCGCAATCACGAACTGCGACAGGACCCTACTCATTGGAGTTATTGTTTCCAGAAACGGCTCCTGTCCCCCCAAGCCTGCCATTCCTCCTGGGCGGTTACGTGTGCATAGTTGTGTGTGTAAGTGTGTAGGCTTGTGTGTGTGCGTAGACCTGTATGCATGCACGTAGGCATGTGTGAGTGTATGTGTGTGAAGTCGTGTGTGTGTGTGTGTGTGTGTGAGCGTGCGTGTATGTAGGACATGGACGCCTCCGACCAGGAGAAGCGGATAGTTCAGTACCGAAGTAGCCGCGCCGCGTGCAGAGGACGGTGGGCGGTGGTGCTGCAGACGCCCCTGGTGCAAGCTGAAAAAGGAACCGGAACGCCAAGGACGGTCAAATAAGAACAATAAGCAATCGTGATTGCTCAAAAAAAAAGAAAAAAAATCACCATGCAAATTACCCTTCCAAACAATGACGACAGATATTAAAATACTTTGAAAAATTTCAAATGCGAAAGATGGATTTTAAAAGCGTAACCATGGAAACATGAAATAAAATAGGTTTGAGAAATTAAATGCAAAATAAAGAAATAAACAATGGATTAGAAAAGCGTAACCGTGAAAATGTGAAAATAAAATGGTTGACAACTTGAATCAAAATGACATATTTCGAAATTGATTTAAAAACGCTTGTAACTTTTTTTTCTTTTGAAGGTAGAAGCTAATGTTTTCGACTAAAGGTCGAGAGAGATCTGGAGTAAAAAATGTCGCTTTTCCCAATGGTGTCAAAAAGAAAACTGTGGAACAATTCTTGAAAACTGTGGACTTTTTATTGATAGATTTAATGAAGAAAGTAGTGCCTAAATTTCAGCTAAGCCTAAAAAAGTTCGAGCTAAAAACGCAAAATACTTCCACCGTAATTAAGTTAGAGCATTGAAACAAATTATTTAGAACGCGGAAAATTCTACTCTTTTCAACGATACATAATATTAATATGTACAAGGAATTTTTCACCCCTTTAATTGCCAATAATAGGCAATTTACGTGAAATTTGGGCCTAAATTGGAATAAAAAAAGAACTATTTATCGGAATTTTTTTTTCGAATTATAGCCTATGTTACTCAGTAAGAAAGCACCTTTCATATAGCGAAGGAATTTTTCAAATAGGTGCAGTGGTTCCGGAGATTACCTTGAATATATAAACATACAAAAATCCGTCCTCTCTCTTTATAATATTAGTATAGAATAAGAAATAAAATTGAAGCACACTTTGCTTAAGAGTTTCAAAGACTTATATAATTATTAGTGTTCGCCCAGTGGTCGAAATTCGACCATATTCATAAATGAATATTTGAGAAAACTTGTATGAATTTAACCATTTCCAACATTTTTAACCGACTTCAAAAAGGAGGCGCTTATCAGTTCATACAGTATGTTTTTTGAGCAATCACGATTGCTTATTGTTCTCATTTGACCGTCTTTGGTGTCCATGCCTTTTTCAGCCCCCACCGTCACCTGCAGGTGCGACTCCGTCCCCCGGTAGCCGCTCCGGGTCGGTGGCGTCCTACACACATACAAGCTCATACACATATGCACTCACACACATACATACGGTGCCTTTATACACATGCCAACGTCCATACGCACAGGTCTACGCACGCACAAAAGCCTACACCTACACAACTAATACACACGTCTCCTTTCAAGAGGAGAGGTAGGCTTGGAGGGACAGGAGCCGTGTCTATAAACAAGTGAGTAGGGTAGTAACCAATGGGTAGGGTCGTGTCCTAACTCGCGATTGCGAAAAACATAATTTGAATTCAAAATTTCAGAATTCAGATTAATTTTTCCTTTTTTTTTTTTTTTTCAAAATTTTTTTATTATTTCTAGTCTTACTCATGTTTACTGCATATCTGAAAACATACAATTTTTATACGGACACACAGTACCACAGTAATAATTTATTCCAATTTTGCTTTTTATCTGTTAATCTCAAAATAAATGGATGAAAGGGGATATTTCGGTACTGGGGTCGTTTCCGAAATTTTCAAAGCATTTTTTACTGAAAGAGGATGCTTAAAAACAAAGGTTTTAACCATTTTTTAAGTAATTTGAAAAAATTTAATATTTTTTAACAACTATTTTAATCGGTGCACAGATTGAAATTAATTTTTTGGCATCAGAAGCGATAAAATGCCACTCATTGATGCCATTGCACATCGCAAATTATCATAACCCGAAAACGCGGTTGAGAGTAAATCGTAAATATTTAGCGCGGCAATGGAGTCGCGCACCAAAGTACACCACTTATAACGTCATAAAGACTACGCCTTATTTCCAAAATCCGACATTCAAAAAAGTTTTTGAAAACAACTTTTGAGAAAATAAGTTTTTTCTGGCTCAACATTTTTTTTTTCTTATTCTAACTATTTCAGTGACTAAAAGTAGTACTTTTGATTGAAGGAAACAACCCCATTGAGAAATTGATGTGGTCGACAAATTGCTGGCTTGAATAATTTTATTTCGGATATCATGTTGCTTTGTGCTAACCCTATTCAAATAAATATTTCCCTATTCTTTGTTTACGTATGCAAAGGAAGAACATTTTTCGCGCTTCCATTGGAAACAAAAAAATTGACGCCAATGGATAAAAATCGCCAATTATCCAATTTTTGAAATCTTCCCGTATGAAATGAAGCATCAAAACTTTATTTATACGTAAAACTTCTGTGTGAACAATGTTACTTATAAAACGTCTACTATAATTGAGTAAGTTGCTTCTTCGTTATTAGAAATATAAATCCCAACAAAACATAAATGTGAAAAAGAAGCCAAGTTCGGTCGAAATGAGGTTCGGGGTAGACGGTGTCACCGACAAAAAAAGTTCAGATCTAAACGGTTACCAAGTTCCATAACAGTTCCACATAAATGTTGGAATTTCCCATGTTCTTCAATTCATTTAGAAAACAATTTTTCACTTTCTTTGATAATGGATTTTAAACTTGCGGCAAGTTCTAGCTACTAATTAATAACTTAATAAAAAGTTAGATTATTCAATAACATATACAGTGGCTCCCAAAAGTGTTCGTACACCTACGACTTTCAATGAAATAAGACCCTATCCATTGGTTAGAATTAGTATTTCAAAACACGTATTTTATTATAAGATCTATGATCTATTTTTAACGAAACTACATGAAACTTTTTAATAAAACATTAAAACATAATTTTTAAAAAATCAAAAACTAAAAACTGCCGGAAATTTTATCTCACACAAGTCTTCGTACACTTTGAAAAAAATGTCAAAAAAATAGTAAATAATGTAACTTTTTACAAAATTATAATTTAGTAGAACATCATGCAGTATCAAAAACAGCTTTTAAACGTCTGGGAATAGATTTCATTGTTTTTTCTTTGTTTTTTATGCAATTTCTGAGTAAGTGTTCAGCCGCACTTCGAATCTTACTGTTTCTAGTTCGCTTTTCGTTTTAATTGTGTATTTTCGTAATCAAGCCACCAGATACCTCCAAATATGTTCCATTAAGTTTAAATCTGGCGATTCAGGAGATATTTCTCAGTTTAAGGACAATTTTTGCGGCACCAAACGCAAACGTGTACTTCTTACCGTTATTTTAATAAAAACAAAGTTGTTTCCGATTGCCAAATTTTGGGCTAATAGTTTAAAGTTGTTTTTTGAAATATTTAAATGAACAGAATAATTCATTATTTCATCAAAAATTTCGAAATTTCCATGTCCTGGTGCTGTTATGCACCCTCACACAAGAACACCTTCACCGTCCTGATTAACTGATCCAGCTAAGTTCTTAAGATTTAATTCCTCATTTTTTCTTCTATTGACAATTATACAACAATTTAACCCAAAATATTAAATTTATTTTCATCTATAAGTAAGACGTTGTTTCAAAACGTTTTGAGCTTATTCATCATTGATTTTACGACGGAAAGCGTAAGCTTACTGTTTTTCGCACGAACAAGAAAATTTCTGCGGGAAGAGGTCCCCTTTATTCCAGCTAATCAGAGAACTTGACAAACAATTTTGGGTGAAAATTTGATGTAAAAATTTTCATTTAACTCTGTAGAAACTTTTTCAGCGCTCAAATGTGTATTTTTCATAATTTTTTTGACTGTAAACCTCCGATCACGATGCGTTAACTTTGCCAGTTGACCTTTTCTTACCTTGTTTTCAATCTGATTCTTATCTTTAAAGCATTTTATCAAGCACTTCACTATAGAATGGAATAAATTAACTAATTTAGAGACATTTCAAACCAATTTATGGCTACAGTGAGGGAAAAATTCAAATTTTGAACCGTGTTTGTTGTTTTCTACGCATACCTGCCATTTAAAAATAAGAAGCAGAATATTATTGAATAAATAAACAAAAAATTAAAGGCAAATGACTTCACAGTGTCATTACAATGCAAAAATAATAAAAAACCCACGTATGATAATTTTAAGCATGAATTAATTCGAAAATATTTCAGTGTACGATGACTTTTGTGGCGTATTTTTTCTCTATCTCATCGTTTTTTGACAAATTTCAAAAACAAAATCTGGCAATATTTTGAAAAAAATACTGGGTTTTATTCAGAATGGCATAGGATTGGTATGAAAAAAAAATTGGATTTCATATTCGAATTCAGTTTTGCGTTATTTTGGTTTTACTACAAAATTTCAAGGTGTACGAACACTTTTGGGAGCCACTGTAGACATTTTTGAAGTGTTCGAAGACTTTTGTGAAATAAAATTTCCGGCATTTCTTGGTTTTTGATTTTTAAAAGATTGAGTTTTAATATTTTTAAAAACAATTTTATGTAGTTTTGTTGAAAATTGATCATATACCTTATAATTAAATACCTGTTCCGAAATATTAATTCTAACCAATGGATAGAGACCTATTTCATTGAAAGTCGTAGGTGTACGAACACTTTTGAGAGCCACTGTATGTGGAACTGTTATGGAACTTGGTAACCGTTTAGATTAGTGGCGGCTCGTCACTAATGTCCGGGTGGGCCGGGCCCACCCGACAAAATAGTGCATAATTAGATTATTTAAAAATGTCTTTTGTGTATCAGTTTTAAATTTATTTTCGAAAAGGCGTTTGCCATTTTTTAAGTTTCAGTTTGAATTTAGGTTCAGTTGGTTTTCAGTGTCGTGCTAATATAATAAGAGTTAAGACTTTATATTTTTGAATTAAAAACTGCACATAAAATAATCTTCATTGGGTGAGATTTTTTCAATTTTCTTATTAGCTGTGATATTTGGTTAAAGTAATAAGTCTTAATCGTATATTCAGTAAATTACCGCTCATTAGCCAGGGCTAAAGCAGAAATACATGAAATACACCGCCAGCTCAGTCATTTACAGCCGAGGACTTCAGTTTCGTGCTACCGGTTTGTTTGGCACTCTTGGCTTCCTTAAGAGGTTTTCCACCTCCAGCTCAGTCACTTACCTATGCCGGGCTGATGAGTGCTAATTAGCACGAAAATGCAGTCCTCGGCTGGAAATGACTGAGCTGGCGGTGTATTTCATGTAAGTCTTAATCGTGTTGGCCTTAGTGTCATGCCTTTTCTACACTAGAGTATTCTAACGCTGAGCAAACCTAAATTATTACAGAATAAAAATTAAAAGTAATTTAAATTTCTTATAAAAAGAATATATTGGTAATTAAGTAAACTCTGTTTCTAAAAAATTAGTTACCAGTTTCGTAATTTGATATATATGAGGCAGTGAGAAGCAAAGGATGTAAGTGGCAAAATAAAAAATTTGGAGATAACCAGTACAAATGGTAGGTGAACCTCTCCTCTGCCTTGGGGCAAGAGATGGTACTTGGTAGCCCTGCTAAATGCTGCTCTACAGCATGATTTAGAAAAAAAATCTATGAAAGCCTACCTAGGAAGCATAGGCGGATTTAGGACTGAGTTCCTGGGGGGGGCAGGATTTTTTTATTTTTTTAGCAACATTTTTACTGCCCCCCCCCTCCTAAGTTTTTGTCTGTTTCCTGTGATGCATAAGTCCATACTTTACTTTTTTGTGTATCGTTTTCATTAATGTGCGTTTTCATGCTGTCCTTTTTGAATCGACCTTAAGAGAGGGAGCTGGTATCAAGAGAGTGACGCAGGGCTCTCTTTCAAGTGGGAAATAGAATATCTCCAATTTAAGGGGGCCAAGGGTTTCTCCCCCGGAGGAAATTTTGTAAAATGGATATAAAATTCTGCATATTGAAGCCTTATAAAGGTTAATTGGATGGACATAGAAATTGATAACTAGATTATACAGTTGTACAGTATTGTTCAAACTTCGTAAGAAACAGCCATTAAGTTTGATAGAAAAAGTAAACTATACATTTCTCATTACAGCAACTTTTTTTTTAATTATAAGTAGTGCAGAAAACGAAAAGGAGGTAGTGTATCTTTTTTTTTCCTGGCTAAACAGATTAACAATATGCAGTAGAAGTAATTGGAGCCTACTTTGCTTAGAATTTTCAAAGACTTATCTAACTGTTTTCAAGGATTCTGGAATAAAGAAAATTATTTAACATCCTTCATTTGTACTTTCCAGTCTCTGGTATTTCAGTACTTGATTGTAAATTTTTGCAGTCCTGTTCTTACTTTGGGAGAAATAACTATTTTAACTTTAAAAGAAAAAAGAAACCATAGATTTCTCATGACAACAACTTTTCTTCAGTTGCAAGTGGGGCAGAAAACGAAAAGAAATAGAAGTAGTTTGTATTTTTTTTCCGTGCTAAACAGATAGACAATATGCAGAAGAAGTAAGATAAAAGCAATCAATACAAAAGAATTTCCAAAATACTGCATTCAGGATTGAATAAATAGCAAAATATGAAACATGTGAGTCACAAAACTTTACTTCAAATAATATATTACAAACGTGAGAACCATGATTTTTACATTTTTAATACAGGATGTGGCAAGAAGCTGAGTTTGATATATGTTGGCCTTCCTCCCCCTCTACCATTTGTTAGAAATTTTAAAATTTAAGGTTTGTAGCCACACGTTTTCAAGCACTTAAAAAAGAAATTAGTTTTTTCAAGCAATTTCCATTTTTTAAGGAGCGAATCATGAATTTTTTTTTTTTTTGGAGTTAGGGACCCACTTCAAAGCAGGGGCCATAAGCAACAGCTTGTTTATCTTATAGGCAAATTCGACCCTGTTTGTAATTCACTCTTACCTGTAAACTTTTGCTTGATTTTTTGTAATTTTTGCGAAAATTCGTCAGTTTTTACGGTTAAAGGATTTTTACGATTTTACCAATCTTTGTTAGGTTTTTATAGACTTTTGTAAAATTTAATCAAGTTTTTCCAAAACTTTTGGTGACTCAATTATTTAGATTTCAATAATGACTGACTCACTTAGACTTAGATGATTATGACTTACCTTACTTTTTAAACAGTATTTATCAAGTAAGTAAAATTGTACTCTCCCTCTAAGTTAAAAGATTCATTTAATCAGAACACTCAGATAACTGAAATTTATTCAGTTTGCGATAGTATTTATTCTCTCCCTCTTAAAAAAGAGAGAGAGAGAAGGGAAAAAACTTATGTTTTTTAGAATTTCGTAAAAGGCCAATTAACATACTAAGAACATAAATATTATGCAAATAAATATTTGAAATGTGGACACAAATCATAACGAGTAGAACGTTCTGTTAGCGCGAATGGGGAAGGGGGAGTTTTCCCCCTTTGCTTTAGGTTCTAATTTGTTAAAATAATCGTCAATTATTATAAGTGTTGCAGCTTAATGTATAGCTCGTTTAGCCTATATTTTCATTCATATACTTGCCCAAATGGTTTTCAGTCCAAAATAGTGAATTTAGACACATTTTCAGCACCCTAGTGACAGCTGTACTATTTGTATTTAATGTTCGTTTTTTTTTTTTTTTTTTTTTTTTTCCTTTTCTTTTCTCCCATCAGAAAAGGACATTTGCTTTTCTCTTCATTTTCATTGAACAATTCAAAAAAGAAAAAGTCATGATTTTTTTGTTTTAAGATTTTGGAAGATGTGTTGTTACTACATAAAATCCTCCCAAAACTGGGGGGCATTGCCCCCTATGCCCCCCTATAAATCCACTAATGCCTTTCTCAACTATTCAAAAAAGAAAAAAAAAATTTTTTTTAATTTTTTGATGATGTGTTGTTTCTACATAAAGTCCTCCCAAAACTGGGGGGGGGGCATTGCCCCCTCTGCCCCCCTCCCCATAAATCCGCCCATGCTAGGAAGTCTTTAAACGTGTTTCACTCAAAACTTGAAAATGTCCACTTACATCCTTTTGCTTCTCACTACTTCATATAATAACGAAGCATGTTAAAGTGAAAGTTAATGCTGCTAATTTTTGCTATTCAGTATGGGAAAAAGGAGGGGGGAAAGGGTCTTATTGGTCTTCATTGCCTTATTATTTGGCACGCCCACCTTAGTTCTCTTCATTTTATCTGTTTTCTTTTTTCTTGTGAAAAATTTGTACAATCGTCAGAGGCAACCCGACCTTTTGGGAGAAGAGTGGTTGAATTCTCAATTCACAAAATAAAACTCCGAACTTTACCGAATGATATGAATAAAGCATGCACACATACTAAAACATTATTAGAAGATACATTAGGCCTGACAAGCTATATATGGCTCCAAATTTGCCAAATAAAGAAACTATTGGGAGGCCACAATGACCTCCATCAGGGCGCCCCTGATAACAGCGGGCCCACCCGCCAAATTAAGCCACGAGCCGCCACTGGTTTAGATCTGAACTTTTTTTGTCGGTGACACCGTCTACCCCGAACCTCATTTTGACCGAACTTGGCTTCTTTTTCACATCTATGTTTTGTTGGGATATCATTACTTTTTGAAAAGCTAAATCAAAGGTAATGTTCTAATTCAGACGATTATAAATGCAAAAACGTATACAACTATATGATTTCCTTTTTAGCCTACTTTCCCAGTAAAAGTCAGAAAAAGAAGAAAAAAGCATGAAAGAAGGCTTAATAAATCTTTAAAATATCGCAAAAAACAAAAAAACGTCAAAAATAAATAAAAAATTTAAATAAATATTGAAAGATTAAAAATCGGAAAGTAGGGCATTGAGATGGGGAAAAATGTCTGTCGTTCTGTCGGTCTGTCTGTCCCCCCTAATAACTTTTGAATGAATCGTCCGATTCGAACAAAAAATTTTTTTTGTTCGAAAGATCTGGGCGAGGACACCTCATTCCCATATTTCACTTTTTGATTTGAACTATTTTTTGTTCAATTTTGAACAGTTCAAAAAAACTTAACATTAGCGCCTACGGGGAAATTCAAGGCAATTCCGAACTGTGAGGCGAATTTGCTTCAAACAAATTTTGTAGGAAAAAGCGTTTGAAGAAAAACTTGTATATAAAATATCTTTTTGATTTGAACAATTTTCCGTTCAATTTTCAACAGTTCAAATCCCTTAACATTAGCGCCTACGGGGAAACTGAAAGTCAATGTAGATTCCGTACTTGAAGGCGGATTTACTTCAAACAAATTTTGTTGGAAATAGCTCTTGACGCCAAACTCCAGACTTCGACTCCGAGAATTTAGGGGCACTTGACTCCGACTCCGACTCCTGCGCCGGACAATTAATCGGATTCCGACTCCCCGACTTCGACTCTGACTTCGTAGCCTTTGCAAAAATTTATAAACGGAGGACAAATGACTGACTCCGATTCTTAGATATTCGACTCCGACTCCTTTATTTTAAAATGAGATTGACTCCGACTCCGACTCCGCAGCTATGGTTTTGACTGTGAAATAATTATTGTTGATTTGACTTGTTTTTATTTTTACGCTGAAGTTTTAATTTAGGTATTCAGTTTTCGGAGAATAAACTCGAAGTCATTTATATTTCTACATAAAGATATGCGGAGACGATTTTTTTTTTTTTTGACAATGAAAATTATTTCTTTAAGTAGACATTTTATTGTTTATATTTATTTTGGTAAGTGCATTAATTCATTTAAAAAATTGTTTTTGGCAACAGGGGAAAAGAAACGAGATTTTTATTATTTTTAACCGACTTCAAAAAGGAAACGGTTATCAGTTCATACCGTATGTATGTTTTTTTTTTTTTTTTTTTTGTCCACTCATAGCGTCTCACCTAGTGAACCGATTTTGATGATTCTTTTTTTAATGGATAGATGATGGCTCAACTTAGGTCCCATTACTTTGTTTGACCATATTTGTTCTTTAGATAAAAAGTTATGGGCAAAAAACAGTAAATTTCCCTATTAAATGATTAAAATCATATTGTAGCGAAGTTCGCTCTTTTCATCCGAGGATAACGGTGGTTCAGTGGTAGAATTCTCGTCTCCCACACGAGCAACCCGGGTTCAAATCCCGACTAGGACAAAGTGAATGTTACTAAAATTTCGTTTCTACTGTTTCTTGTATTTTCTCGAATGTTCTATTAATTTCTGTATCTTTTAAAGTCTGGAAAGTTCCAGCACTTTTTCAAGTTGTATATAAGGAGATGTAACGTTCATTCGTGGTTCTGAATAAAGATCTCTAGTTGAGACTAACGAGTATTCGCTTCATTTGGCTTTCACATTGTCTTCGCTATTTTCATCTACGCGACAATATGAAACTCATTGTTATAAAAGTTTGGTGCCATATAACTGTAACATTAATAGTAATTGTAATGATAATTTTGAATAAAGGCTTTTCTAAAGCAATACAGTGATATAGAGCCGCACTTCTTACTAGGTAACTTCTTACTTTTACTGAAATATCTACATTTACACTAAAAAGAATGAAATAAAAAAATTTTGAAAAAAAAAATAGAACCGACTTCAAAATTGCTCTAAAAAGTGAAAAATAATTTTATTCTTTAAACACCATCGATAATACTTTTAAACATATTTTTTGAAGTTGGCGCAAAAACAAAAAGTAAAATCCATTGTAACCATGCTTCGTTCATATTTTTATCAAAAAATCATCCAAACTTAGGAACGAAACATTTATATCGTTACTCAGATATGCTGTCATCAATGCGTAATGCATGTGGTAGTGAAGAAACTGGACCTGGTTAAATTTATACTTGTAGTTGAGTTATGGCTGTGAATGATTTTATCGATCGTTTTTGCGCCAACTTCAAAAATTATGTTTAAAAGTATTATCGATGGTGTTTAAAGAATAAAATTATTTTTCACTTTTTAGAGCAATTTTGAAGTCGGTTCTATTTTTTTTTTTTTTTTTTCAAAATTTTTTTATGATATGATGTATTTATTTTAATGAGCTTATGAATTTTAATTATATTTTTTTCGTTTTGAAAGCTGTTAAAGATTTTTTTTATCGGAAAAAAGTGTATTAGCTGCTTTGTTTAAAAATTGCTGCTGCTTTTTTTTTTTTTTTTTAGATGAGTGAGGAATATTTTATTCCTAGAATCAGCTTAAAGTATTTTTAAAATATGTTTGAAAAATTCGCGATTTTAGCTATTTTTGAATATATTGATCAGGTACTAGAAAGTAGTATGGGTATACGGGAAAGTAGGCTCGTCTAGTTCTAGACAGAACTTCTTGTTTCTCCTGCTTTTACGGTTCACTGGTTTGCGGTTTCTCTTTATTAGAAGTTTTGAAGATATTTCAATAGCTAGAGACTTGGCGCGATCGCCAATTTTAAGCAGTAATCGTCTGTTTTTCCCATTTATCAGCAAGACCAAAGTACATTAGTTCTTTCTTTGACGTCCTCAAATTTGTCGACAGTTAGGAAAATTGCTGACTCATTTCAAAATCTGTCTGGAATTTATTATTCAGGGGGATAATCATAACGTAAATCGTAAAATATGCAGAATTGGCGAAAATGTTTCTCAATTGTTGAAATTATTGCTGCCATTTTTGCTATAAAATTTTGCATTTAAGTGAGATCTAAAGATTTTATAAATTTTAAAGCTGGTGTTTTTTGATTTTAAAGGCTTAGCTCTAGAATTTGTAATTTTTATTATTTGATGGATCATTTTTCATTTTAGCGGAATTTAAAGTATCGTTTAAAGCCCCATTTTGGTTAGAAATTTAATTGTTAATTTAAAACATCAACAACCTTGTTTTGTCTAGCCCATTTGTTTTGATTTATTTGGCGAAATATTTTGCAATCGCGCGGTAAAGTGATTACGCCGTGATGCTCATAAAAAATAGCCTAATTTTTTGCTATTTTAATGTAGTGGTTTTGACTTTTTAGATTTTTCCCTTTACACATGCATGAAAATCTACCTTTATGCCAAATTTCAAGTATGTGAGACACTTGGAAGTTTGTAAACATTTTGATGAGTGAGTGAGTCAGTGTTAAAAATGACACTTTTCAGATCTTAATAATTCCATAACTATAAGAGGTACACTCATGAAATTTAGGATTATAGGTCTACTATGCAACTCTATTAGACATACAAAATTTCAAGCACGTAGATTTAATAGTTTTTGAGAAATGAGGGAGTCAAAAGTAGCTTGAAATGGTTCGTGTAAGATACACACTGGCAGATGTGTCGCCTGATTTCCGAACTTGGCTGACACACTGCCGTGTGTCTAAATTTCCAAGTATCAAATGAACGAACTCTACTCGTGTCAACATATAACTACCCATTCAAAAACACTGGGCGTCGTAATAGTAGTACAATTTTTAACTAGTATGTTGTGGCCATCACGAAACTTTCTTCTATATTTTTCTTTTTTTTTTTCTGATCCCTCCCCATGCTTGACGAGGAAGCAATATTCCTAACAAGAACAAAATTACACATGCAAAAACTTGACGACCATCCCAATGTCTGAATTATTGTAAAAACAAAACAGAGAGCGAAAATTGAAAGTTACTTTAAAAGCCTTACTTGAATTAATTACAAATATTTTATTTATTTACAAACATAAGACGGCAACAGTTAAAAATTTTAAATCATTGAGATAATATTTCTGATCATTTCCATACAATTAAAATCACGAGAAATACGCAGACGACAATCTATTACGATTTATCTTTCTTATTGTTGCATTAATAAAAATATTTTTATTCGCAAAAAAAAAAAAAAAATCAACACCTCTTGGAGCGATCGGCGTCAAAATAGAACCAAAGCCTGTTTACATATGGATTCACATATATTCAAAATTTCAACCAGAACGTAGTATTACTTCTTGAGATAGGGCACTCAAAATGGAAAAAAAGAACGGGTGATTGCGCTATCCCCCTTTTAGCTGTTGACACAAAAATAAAATCAGTTCTTATACCCACTAAGGGCTACTTGCCGATAAATTTTTCTTTCATTCCGTTCATTATTTCTTGAGATACAGCAGTCACAATTGACGACAAAAAACGTTCTACAGCTCAACCCCCGTTTGAGTTATTGACACCAAAATTGAATCAGCACCTGTTCCTGTTAATACCAACATATGGACCAAATTTTGTTTGATTCCGCCAGTTACTTCCTGAGGAATAGCAAGCACGCGTAACTCGAAAAACGTCCCATTGCTCCACCCCCCTTGGAGGAATTCGCGCCAAAAACTAATGGGCACAAGTTCACATAGGGGCACATATGTGTACCAAATTTCGTTCGATTTCATGCGGTAGTTTTTGTTGTAGAGCGGCCACAAAAAACTGGTCACACACAGACGTGACACACATACATACACACACACACATACATACATACACACACACACACACAGATAGACAGACATTTTCCAAAAATGGTCGAAATGGACTCAGCACACCTCAAAACGTTTGTATCCGTCAAAATTCGAAATTCGAAAATTTGCACGAATCCAATACTTTCTTCTATATATTAGATATAGAAGAAAGTAAAAAAGGTCGACTTTGTGATTTGTTTATGGTTAAGGGCGGTGCATAACTGATGTCACACTTTTCAACATTTTCGACCCTCTCCCCCCTTTGTCACAATGTTTTGCACTTCACTATATCGCCTCTTCCCTTTATCACATGTCACCATGTTTTTCGTAAACGTTCCTATTAAAACTAGTATGTTGTGGCCATCACGAAACTTTCTTCTATATTTTTCTTTTTTTTCTGATCCCTCCCCATGCTTGACGAGGAAGCAATATTCCCAACAAAAACAAAATGACACATGCAAAAACTTGACGACTATCCCAATTCGCAACTCCAACGAACTATAGGGGGCACTGAAGTCACTGTCTAATGGCGGAATTGAAAACTAAAACAAACGCGCATGGTAACGAAGAAAATGCTAAAAGTGTTGTGATTTTTGTTCGTACGTATGATTTTTTTCGCTTTATTCTTTTTAAATTAATTTTCAAAGTCTTCTTGATATTCTGACCCACGTGGAAAGAAATGAGAATTCAAGAAGCATTACTAAACGTCAAACATTAATGCAAAGTACACGTAGTTCATAGTTCTAAGCAGCCATTTTCACGATGTTGAATTCGATATTTATCAATTCTTGATAAAACTAAATAATAATTGTGGCCTGACAAGAATAACAATTAATGCTAGAAAATTTAATATGACATTACAAATTATTACCAAAAGAAGATGATACTTCTTTGCTTTGCTTTGGCTAGCACTTGTTTTCCATTTGTAGCTGAGTTATTTCTCTTGAATTCCCGAATCGGTTAATTTAAAAATTTTCTGTTTCGATTTTTCTAATTTCTGAGTTACGATTTAATTGTGTCATGTTATGCAAATCATCAACAAAATTCTCACGGATATATGGTGGTAGTTTTCTTTTCAGTTGATTGACAATTATTTCTTTTTACTTATCAAATTCTGTAATCTTACTACCATTTTATTCCACTCATGATAAAAATTGAAAATGGTTTAACGAAAAACGCGAAATCTCGCCAAGGCTACTTTGCTCGCACAATACCACAACTATAACCCTAAACAAATTTGGCGATACCTTTCAGCTGAGAATAAAAGGAATAAAGTAAATTCTTTCTCGGTTAAACATTTTTCATTTTGTTCTATGATAATATATTCAAGAAAATATTTTGCATGCTGTCCATTCCAACTAAATGCTGCTGTAAAATATGGTAAGTTTAATTAATTTAAGATTAAAAAAAACGCATATTCTTACAAATTCATACAAAACAATAAAAAATTTTACCTTGTATAACGTTATCCAAGTTTGTTAATCCAGTATTTTCGCTTTTACCAATTATTAAGGAAATAATGAAAACTAACATTATTTTGAGAAGCTCGAGAATACTACTAAGTGACGAATTAATTTCTGTAGCTGAAAGCAAACTAAGACACATCGATTGCGTTAATAAATACTCAGAACAAACTGCCTGTGTTTACGTCAACAGACACACGTGGAACGCTTCATTTGCAGTTTTGTAAATCACCGCAAGGTAGCGTATTCGAGCGCTGGAGTTCCGAATGTCTGAATTATTGCAAAAGCAAAGCAAAGAGCGAAAATTGAAAGTTATTTTAAAAGCCTTGCTTGAATGAATTACAAATATTTTATTTGTTAACAAACATAAGATGGCAACAGTTCAAAATTTTAAATCATTGAGATAATATTTCCTATCATTTCCATACAATTAAAATCACGAGAAATACGCAGACGACAATCTATTACGATTTATCTTTCTTATTGTTGCATTAATAAAAATATTTTTATTCGCAAAAAAAAAAAAAAAAATCAACACCTCTTGGAGCGATCGGCGTCAAAATAGAACCAAAGCCTGTTTACATATGGATTCACATATATTCAAAATTTCAACCAGAACGTAGTATTACTTCTTGAGATAGGGCACTCAAAATGGAAAAAAAGAACGGGTGATTGCGCTATCCCCCTTTTAGCTGTTGACACAAAAATAAAATCAGTTCTTATACCCACTAAGGGCTACTTGCCGATAAATTTTTCTTTCATTCCGTTCATTATTTCTTGAGATACAGCAGTCACAATTGACGACAAAAAACGTTCTACAGCTCAACCCCCGTTTGAGTTATTGACACCAAAATTGAATCAGCACCTGTTCCTGTTAATACCAACATATGGACCAAATTTTGTTTGATTCCGCCAGTTACTTCCTGAGGAATAGCAAGCACGCGTAACTCGAAAAACGTCCCATTGCTCCACCCCCCTTGGAGGAATTCGCGCCAAAAACTAATGGGCACAAGTTCACATAGGGGCACATATGTGTACCAAATTTCGTTCGATTTCATGCGGTAGTTTTTGTTGTAGAGCGGCCACAAAAAACTGGTCACACACAGACGTGACACACATACATACACACACACACATACATACATACACACACACACACACAGATAGACAGACATTTTCCAAAAATGGTCGAAATGGACTCAGCACACCTCAAAACGTTTGTATCCGTCAAAATTCGAAATTCGAAAATTTGCACGAATCCAATACTTTCTTCTATATATTAGATATAGAAGAAAGTAAAAAAGGTCGACTTTGTGATTTGTTTATGGTTAAGGGCGGTGCATAACTGATGTCACACTTTTCAACATTTTCGACCCTCTCCCCCCTTTGTCACAATGTTTTGCACTTCACTATATCGCCTCTTCCCTTTATCACATGTCACCATGTTTTTCGTAAACGTTCCTATTAAAACTAGTATGTTGTGGCCATCACGAAACTTTCTTCTATATTTTTCTTTTTTTTTTTTTTTTTTTTTTCTGATCCCTCCCCATGCTTGACGAGGAAGCAATATTCCCAACAAAAACAAAATGACACATGCAAAAACTTGACGACTATCCCAATGTCTGAATTATTGCAAAAGCAAAGCAAAGAGCGAAAATTGAAAGTTATTTTAAAAGCCTTGCTTGAATGAATTACAAATATTTTATTTGTTAACAAACATAAGATGGCAACAGTTCAAAATTTTAAATCATTGAGATAATATTTCCTATCATTTCCATACAATTAAAATCACGAGAAATACGCAGACGACAATCTATTACGATTTATCTTTCTTATTGTTGCATTAATAAAAATATTTTTATTCGCAAAAAAAAAAAAAAAAAAAAAAAATCAACACCTCTTGGAGCGATCGGCGTCAAAATAGAACCAAAGCCTGTTTACATATGGATTCACATATATTCAAAATTTCAACCAGAACGTAGTATTACTTCTTGAGATAGGGCACTCAAAATGGAAAAAAAGAACGGGTGATTGCGCTACCCCCCTTTTAGCTGTTGACACAAAAATAAAATCAGTTCTTATACCCACTAAGGGCTACTTGCCGATAAATTTTTCTTTCATTCCGTTCATTATTTCTTGAGATACAGCAGTCACAATTGACGACAAAAAACGTTCTACAGCTCAACCCCCGTTTGAGTTATTGACACCAAAATTGAATCAGCACCTGTTCCTGTTAATACCAACATATGGACCAAATTTTGTTTGATTCCGCCAGTTACTTCCTGAGGAATAGCAAGCACGCGTAACTCGAAAAACGTCCCATTGCTCCACCCCCTTGGAGGAATTCGCGCCAAAAACTAATGGGCACAAGTTCACATAGGGGCACATATGTGTACTAAATTTCGTTCGATTTCATGCGGTAGTTTTTGTTGTAGAGCGGCCACAAAAAACTGGTCACACACAGACGTGACACACATACATACACACACACACACACACATACATACATACATACACACACACACACACACACACAGACAGACAGACATTTTCCAAAAATGGTCGAAATGGACTCAGCACACCTCAAAACGTTCGAATCCGTCAAAATTCGAAATTCGAAAATTTGCACGAATCCAATACTTTCTTCTATATATTAGATATAGAAGAAAGTAAAAAGACTTGTTGTCACGTTCTCCCCATTGTATGCTCCTCTTGTCCTGTCTTTCCCCTCCCTTGTCACAAACTGTTATTATTTCGTAAAACCCACCTTAAAGCGGGACTTCATTCGTGGACAGCCCCTATTTTGTGGCAACCGTATGCAAATATACATTTCCCCTGTCTTTATTTTCGTATGCAAAGTAAAAACATTTCTCGAGCTGCAATTGGTGCCGAAAATTTGACGCCAATAGATGAAGAGCGCCCGCCAATTTAACAATTATCGAAATCTTCCCGAATGAAACAATCCTGCAAAACTCAGATTATACGTAAAATTTCTGCATGGGGTCATTCCGGTGAACATGGTACATTTCAATTTTCAAAACTTTTTTTTTTCAAAGTCATCTAATCCAACAAAAATTAATGTCAAAAAATGGCAAAAAGGTTTAATTTATCTGAACATAAAAATTTATTAGCTCAACTTGGTATTAATATCCAATTTTCTCAATTCTTTCATCAGAAATGAAAGATTTTGTCCACTCTGTTACACATTTAAAAACAACAACAATTTCAAAATGTTCAATTATTTTTTGAATTTTTTTTTTTTTAATATAAACAAATGGAACATATCTTTCATACAAATGCTTAAAATGTCATTGTAAAAAGCACCTTTAAGTTTTATTGCAAATTATCTTACTCAAAAATACAAAAATTTAAAAAATCATTTGCAAAGTTAGATTATTATATGAAACAAACTTGAAAAAAGATTGAAGTTGTATTATTCCAGTTTGTAATTGTGTAGTTCTATGCTAATTAACCTTTAAATTAAATATTTTAAAAAAATACAATAAAATCAGTTAAAATATTCCTGTAACAGAGTGGACACCATTATTGAAGATAGAAGTAATTTCTATGTTTAAGCAGAGAAAATAGATAGATAATGCTTCATTTCTTTAAATTTTTTATTTAATTTAATTTTTCTATAAATTTGTTAAGCTAAGCTTTTTGAAAAACATCAATAGCATATGGGACTTGTTTACTATTTCCATGAATAATGTCCAATCTGTTACACAAGAAGTGTAACAGACTGGACATGTAACAGAGTGGACAAATAAGTAGTTAAAAAAATTTCTAAACCTAAACATAATGTAACAGTTAAAATAGTAATACAAAAGCAAAGAGAACTCTAAAATTACTACTTTATATGTAATTTAGATTTTTTTTTTAATTTTAATTAGTAAAATTAATGTAACATAGTGGACATTTTGTTACTCAAATTTACTATCAGAGACAAAGAATGAATCTTACTTTACTTGTTGACTGTTGAATCCACTAAGGTTAGCTAAACATGGAGTTTTTACCGTCTGGTCATCACAAAAGTATTGCTAGTTTTTTTGTAAAAATACTAACAATACTCTAATGACTGTGACAGAGTGGACATTTCAAACTTTGTAAACTGTAAGGACAGTTGTAAATTCCCTGCATTTTCATTAAAAAAAATTTTTTCTAAAAAAAATTTATTGTTTAAATTGTTACAATAAAGGTGTTGCAATATAATTGGAAATTTTTTTGTTATTGCATCTAAGCAATTACGTAAATCACTTTTTAACTGTCACTGTTTTGAAGCTGGGAATCAAGATTTTGTCTTTTTGATTAACATATTTTTTTTTTAATTCCTAAATAAAGATATTAAAAACAAAAAATACCCCATGATACAAAATTGCATGAAGAATAAAGAAAAAAACATGATTAATTCATATTAACTATCAAATTTTCTGTAAAAAATTCGAAAGTGCCGGACATGAAATGTACTATTTTCGTCGGAATGACCCATATGAACAATGCTTCTTTTAATGAGATTAATATTATTGAGTAAGTTGCCTTGACCTCTGCCGTTAGAATTATTTACTTCCAAACAGTCAAATGAACGAATCCTACTTGCTACATTAAAAATTGTCCATTTAAAAACACTGGACGTCGCAATAATAGTGTAATTTTTTTAAAAACCGTGTTTGTGATTTGTTTACGGTTTAGGGGAAAACTGACATGCAGTTTTCAAAAATTTTGATCTCGTTCCCCTTTGTCACAATGTTTTGCACTTCACCATAACCCCTCTTCCCTTTGCCACAAATCACACTGTTTTTCATAAACATTCTTATCAAAAAAAAGCTTGATGTCCCATTCTCCCCATTGTATGTTCCTCTTGTCATTTATTTCCTCCGCCTCGTCACGAACGGTTGCAATTTAATGAACCCCCACCTTAACGCGGGACTTCATTCGTAGTTAGTTCCTTGCAAATAGACATTTCTATACTCGTTTCTTACGAATGCAAAAGAAAAATATTTCTCGTCCTGGCATTGGTGCCAAAATGGATAAAGTTCGCAAATTTCACAATTATGGAAGTCGCTCTGAATGAAATGATACCGCAAAACTCCCTTAATACGTAAAACTTCTGTACAAACAATATTTTTTGTAAAAGTAGGCATGATCTTGCCGTTATACTTTGTTTCACACTAAGTTGGCACTGAAGGGAAAGCTAGGCGAGCCGAATTGCAGCCGTTGTCAAAGAAACGAGGTTACTCTTCGTAGGGCGCGTGCCAGTCAGCGGCGCGACTTGCCGAATTTGGCGGGGGGGGGGGGAAATAATTCAAAATACCAAAAACGAATCAACTATCCTTAAAGTTTTCAAAGAAATTAAATTTGTTTCAAATATATTTCATCATATTTTTATCACAAATGCAGGGCTGTGAATGGGATTTCATTTTACAGCGGCGGAGAGCTATCGGTCACAAAGTAATTAACAAATAATTCTGAATGATTAAAAAATTAGCAGAAAAACAAATAAAAAGTAATAATTAAAAGAAGAGAATATGCTTTGAAAGACGCATACTCTGTCTCTGGTGATTTCGTTCGCTGATAAAAAGCATGTGCACTCTCGTCAAAATATTGACCATCCAATATATATATATCATCTATTTCAAAGGAAAAGATAAGACGACCGAGGTTTATATATGTAAGGAGAACGTTAGCACACAGCTGTAAACATTTACTCATGGTAATAATGGGTACCAAAGCCATAGAAAAGAACCGCGTTCTTTTCATAAGTATAACAAATGAAAAACTATCCGGCATGTTCTCCAAAGCGCATCTTCGTTTTTCTACTGCAAATTAAAGTTCATCAACAAGCCTTTAGCAAAAAAAGAAATGTAAAGCTTCAATTCTTGTCCGCAATTTTATTAGTTTGTTAAGAAGTGGATCTTTTACCCTGCCTCCGGCATGGAAATGGTATTCCATATGTGCCTCCTCTTATCCATATCTTATATTTATACATAAAGGGCAACTTCTGTCCGGATGTCCGGGGTGAACTTCAAAACTACTTGAGGGATTTTAGCCATTTTTCACCATTGATAGCTACATTATCGGAGAACAACTTAGGCTATAATTTATTACTAAAAAACTTAGTTTAAGAACGTCGTGATCGAAAACAGTAAATGTCATGTAATTCCCACATCAAATGATTAACGATTAAACCCATTGTTTCGAAAATTCGTTGCCTAACAACAGCAATATTAAAAGTAATCATAATGTAAATTTTGAATCAAGGCCTCTCTGGAGCAAGCATGACATTGCTTTCTTAGGAATTGCATCCTCATCTTTATACATAAAGGGCTAATCTCTGTCCGGATGTCTGGAGTAAACTTCAGGGATTTTAACGATTTCTTCACCATAGATAACTACATAATCGGGGAACAACTTAGGCTATAATTTATCGCTAAAAAACTTAGTCTAAAAACGTCGTGATCGAAAACAGTAAATGTCATGTAATTTCCACATCAAATGATTAAAGATTAAACCCATTGTTTCGAAAATTCGTTGCCTAACAACAGCAATAATAAAGGTAATCATAATGTAAATTTTGAAACAAGGCCTCTCTGGAGCAAGCAGGACATTGCTTTCTTAGGAATTGCATCCTCATCTTTATACATAAAGAATAATCTCTGTCCGGATGTCCGGGGTAAACTTCAAAATTACTGGAGGGATTTTAACCATTTTTTCACCATAGATAGCTACATAATCGGGGAACAACTTAGGTTATAATTTATCGCTAAAAAACTTAGTCTAAAAACGTCGTGATCGAAAACAGTAAATGTCATGTAATTTCCACATCAAATAATTAAAGATTAAACCCATTGTTTCGAAAATTCGTTGCCTAACAACAGCAGCATTAAAAGTAATCATAATGTAAATTTTGTATCAATACCTCTGACATTTGATGCTTTCTTGGGAATTGCATCCTCAACTTTATACATTAACTTCTGTCCGGATGTCCGGGATAAACTTTAAAACTTCTGGTCGTATTTTAACCATTTTTTCACCATACACTGTAACAAATTTCGGAAACGTTTCTGTATATATCGGAAACGTTTCCGAAATAGTAGGAATCCTTCATCCAGTAGCGAACTCCTCATTATTCAGAAAGCTTTTTGTTATTTCAAGAAATCTAGAAGCGGAAGTGATGATGCAACGCTTCGAAACCTATTTCATCCTTCCAACACGGGCGCCAATGAGTCGGAAATAACGAGAACTTATTTTTTTTCTTATCTATGGTTGCTGCAGTCAGCAACTGTTTAGCATTGGATTGCTTGTTATTTCATGTCTAGAGAGTAGTAAAATGTGTCGAAACTAATCGCCCTTGCATTTTGGACTGCCCTTGATTTTTTAGACGATGTACGCAGCTATTAAGTTAGTTAATAACCATTTGCTTCTTTGCAATTTCCAGTGCGACCATAATTAGCTATATATTGTGTGTTCAAGCGTGAATAGTTTCAACACCCGTGTTTATACTTAATGAAACGAAACCCTTTGGATTACTTATTCAGTTGTAATGGAGGTACTTAGATTTTCTTCCGTTCATGTTCACTTGTAAGTATTAATGAATATTTTAAAACATGTTGTTATATACATTTATATTTTTGTTGATTTGCATTTGATGAGGCTCCAATTGTAACTATTTTTGGGTTTATCGAATTAATTTAAAGTTATCCTACATACCTATGTGCGCGGTGTACTATTTGTTGTAACTAACTGAAACTGATTAATTACGCGAAAGAAATAAGATTTATATTTGAGAAGCAATCACAGAAAAGTTATTTCGAAATACTTGGATATACATACATTTTGGTTCAAAAAGAAAAAAAAATCAATTGTTTAATTCATTAAAAATATGGTAATGCAAATATTTTCTAGTATTGTAATATGCTTCACAAAAAATGTGCCAGTATTATTTATCTTTTTTTATTATAATTTATTCATTCATTTTAAAATATTTATACCATTAGAAAATGACCATGTTATCTATTAGCAAGAACATAGTTATGCTATTAATTCATCTGCTTATTCATTTTGTTAAATGTGGTTAACAATAAAAAAATTCCTTGACATTAGTTGTTCCGAAAATAACATTTCCTTCGTGGATATACTAGTTTAATGTAGGACAGTCAGGAGGAATGAGTCAGTGGCAAAAATGGAACAGCTGCATTTACATGCCGAAATAAAAAGTAATATTATTTCATGTCATCGTTTTAAATGTGATCATTTTTTAAATACTATGTTATTAATATTGTAACGGATTCGGTGCGACTTCCACTTTCTTGAAATGAAGACACAGTTCTTGATAAAAACACAGGAAATTTATTTACACTATGTACAGGAAAGATCGTCAACAACTGCTAAATTATTCATCAGCAATTAAGCAATTATCACACAACACCGTAAACTCAACGTTTACACACGTATTTACTTCCAAATACGAAAACAACACAGCGAAATGCCTCGCAATAAACAGAGCAAATACGCTCTCAGTTCAAAATCTCAATCGACCCTCTACTTTTTATCACGCAGGACGCCTTTATAAACATCGAAGAAGTTTCCACAACATTCTTTCTGCTTCCCGTAATGCGTAGACCGTTATTAAATTTTATCAATGAAAAGAAAAGGAAAGAGGGGGTCGTATACTTTAGCGGAATGAAAAGGGGTTGTATATTCATTACGGGAAACTATTTACAGGTTACGTTACTACAATAATTACTATTTACAGGATTTGTAACAATATGCAATGCACATATGGGGAGAAGAAGAGGGGCGTTCACCACGCAGACTGTGCCATTGACATTTTCAAGGGGTTGCTTTTTTAAGGGGGGGCGCTTTATATCATTTTATGGGTGCACCATCACTCTTATGGTGTGGGGGGGGACTCTCGTATATATGAAATGGAATAATCATGTAATAGAGTTCAATGTTTTAATAAATAAAATATATAATGCATTTTGCGCACACTCTAAAAATAAAATCAGTAACTTATTTTGATTAAGTATCTATATTTGTGATAAACTGGAAAAGGGCAAGAACAGAAGAATAAACCCGAATGGTTCCAGCAGGGGGACTTTGGTGTCATATTTAAATTCATCAATTTCTCTGTTAGTACTTTTCGGTACACTTTGTTCGTCAAAGAAATTGACTTGACGTGAACGAATTTTGGAACGCGAAGTGTAGGTAAGTTCTGTCAAATTTTATCCGAAAATAAAAGCTATCAAGTTTGATACAAGATATGTTTTTAAGTTCTGCATTAAAAATACAATATGTTCATAATTTTGTCTTGAAAATATTGAGAGAAAAACTGAAGTTTAATATTGTTTAACAAACAATCCCACTTTTGAGAAAGTACTCCCCTTCCCTCCCCCGACGATTTTGTGATTATGAATGAAACTACTATATTATTTCATAAATTTTCAAAAATTTATAACTGTGCATATGTTATGCTGTTTATTATGCTATTTGTCATTAGAAATTCAGAAAAAAAATCCACGAATGATTCTAAAATTGCTTATTTCATTGCTCTTAGATATGAAAGAATTGAAACTGATATGGCATGCAATACTATAGTAAAGAATTATTTTTTAGAAAAAATCACGGAAAAAGGATTCCGAAATTCTCAGAAACGTTTTTGAAAATTGTTTGGAGAATTCCGAAATACTCGGAAACGTTTTCGAAACTTTCATGAACCACAGCTGCACAGAATACTCAGAAACATTTCTGGAAATTACGGAAAGAGGATTCCGAAATACTCAGAAACGTTTCTGAAAATTACAGAAAGAGGATTCCAAAATACTCAGAAGCATTTCTGGAAATTATAGAAAGAGGATTCCAAAATACTCAGACACGTTTCTGGACATTACAGAAAGAGGATTCCGAAATACTCAGACACGTTTCCGGACATTACAGAAAGAGAATTCCGAAATACTCAGAAACGTTTTTGAAAATTTCATGAACCGCAGCTGCACGATATACTCAGAAACGTTTCCGAATTTTTTTTACAGTGTAGATAGCTACATTATCAGGGATCAACTTAGGCTGTAATTTATTAATAAAAAATTTAGTTTAAAAAAGTTATGTTGGAAAACAGTAAATTTCATGTAATTTCCCTCATGTTATGATTAACCATAGAGTAAAGAAATATACATAGAAAGGCCCCGTCTATGGTAAAAAGGAGATGAAATTGAAGCCGAAATTATGGGATACAGCGGTGCAATGATGAGCGAGGTTATGATAACGCGATCGCATCGCGAGTATAGTTTTCACCAATCTCGAAAAGAGACCGGATAAAGTAGCTGGCGGATTGGTTTGCATTTTAATTCATGTTTTAATGCAATTTCAAAAACGTGCTTCATAAACTTGCACTAATATCTAAGTTTAAATTAACAACCAATTGAGATTCAGTAATGGAATGTTTTGAATCAAGATGTATCTTAAAATACTTAGCAAGAAGCTAAGGATCTTGGGATACAGCGGTGCAACTTCCGGCTTCAATTTCTGAGCATAGCAGGGCCTCTCTATGTACTTTCTTTACTCTATGGGATTAAATATAAAATCCATTGTTACAAAAATTCGTTGCCTAACAGCAATATTAAAAGTAATCATA
This sequence comes from Uloborus diversus, assembly GCF_026930045.1. NCBI lineage: Eukaryota > Metazoa > Arthropoda > Arachnida > Araneae > Uloboridae > Uloborus > Uloborus diversus. The sequence goes on along the minus strand of NC_072731.1, from coordinate 185,918,766 downwards.
ATGAAAATTTTGAATCATGGCTTCTCCGGAGCAAACATGAGTTAAAAGTCATTTAAACATTTAGAAACTCTACTTTTCGCACCCTGATCGAAACATAGTAGAGAGCTTTTTTTTTCTTTGTGTGTGTTTACTATTTAATTTAATGAAGCAAGCGCACGGTTTTTTTTAGTGATCTTTGCTTTTGTTAGTTCATATTTTGGAAATTCTTCAAATTTTTACATGCTTAAATTCGCGCTTTCGTTTCTAAATGAATATTCGTTGGTTCTTTATACTTATTGCTGTTTTACTTTTATGGGTAAGAAAGATTTTTAATCACGTCAAAGCAGTGTGTTTTGAGTTCTTTCAGTTAAAACAGAAAACGAAAGAAAGTAGCGATTGTTTCTTACAATTATTACTGACCCAGGCAACGCCGGGTATTTTTGCTAGTGTATATCTAAATCTGTAGCTTCTTTACAATTTGTGCTTTCAGAAAAAATGACTAAATTAAACTGAAATTGCCATTTAAAAATAAAACTTAGCCTTCGGGACAAAATTGATTGCATATTTGAAATAATCTGCAACCCATTGGCGTAAACTAGGGGTGCATAGGGGGGCAAGTGCCCCCCTACTTTTTTGAGCTATGGGCAAAGTATTATTTTGCCCCCCTAGTTCTTAAGCAAAGGATTTTTTTTAATTGTTTGTCAAATGATCTATATATTATTTTCAAATGATAATAAAATGTAATTCACATATTATCAACGCAACTGTCATGAATTATATGCAAAAGATGTATCCTTGTCTTCAACCACCAATTAGTAATTTCAACCTATAATTAATCTGTTTCTAAACTGCTCCAAGGCGGCGCAACTGAAGCTCAGAAGAGGCCCGTGTACCTTGATCGCCTAATCCCGAAGTGATGATGAACATCTCCACCCCCCCCCCCTCACAATACATATAGGCATGTAATCCTAGTTTACTAAATTCAGGTAGTAAACTAGGATTACATGCCCAAAAAAATGAGTGTTTTCGGGAAAGAGCGGAAATGTTGCTACAAAATTCCGAAGTTTTTCTTAAAGCGAAATATACTTTTAATCCTTTAATTGGAGTTCGCATGAATAAACAACCAACCATGTAATAGACGGGTCCAAATAGAACAGTGGTACAACCAGAAAGGAAGCTTAACCCTTTCAGGGGCGCGTCATTAATTTTTGAGAAATCTTAAGAAAAAACACCACAAGTGGGTTTATTTGATCATCTAGACATAGATTTTTCAGTTAAAAAAATTTTTTTTTCAGAATTTTTTTCGCTGGGGTGGTGTCCCCATTTGTTCACACCCCCCACCTGGGGAAGGACAAAAACATGTTTATGCATGTAAAAATGAATTTGAATCTTTTCGAACAATGTGATTGATTACCTCAGGTAAAATGAAGAAAAATGATTCACTCTTTTAGCGCTAATTAAAAATTTTAAGATCTGAAAAAAATTCCAATTTTTGTGGTAAACGAAAAATTGAAAATTTGATGATTTGAACAAGAAATTGAGCCTACGAAAAAAATATTTTTTTTGTTATTCTGCCATCTAATGTTGTTCATTGAACTTAAAAGAAGAGGACTCAAGCGATTTTGATTCAAAAAATTCAGAAAAAACAGAATTTTTTTTATAAATTAGTGGTTTCACAGCGCGACCACTGCCCCTGAAAGTGTTAAAGCCCGAGCCCCTTAGAATGTTTGAGTTGAATGTTTTTTAAAACTATTCTCTTTATTATTGATGAGAAGACGTCTTTCGAAAACAAAGTAATTTTTAGAAATTAATAGTTATGTTACAGGAAAATCTAAATTTCTTTTAAAAATAAATCTTTGAATAAAAAATGTTCAAAAGTAACAGCATATTGATCAGCAATCACCCCCCGCCCCCACCACTCCGTCCTATTTTTTCTCGTTTTTTTTTTTTTTTTGTTTTTTTTTTTTTTCCTAGTTCGTCTAAAAATAAGAAAGTTATCAAAATGCTGCTCCACCGAAGAGCCCCCTCCCCTCCCCCCCCCCCCACACCGGAAGCATTATGGAGCATTTGACATTTCATTTTCAGGTTTCAATTTCGCGAATTTTCCACGGGAAAGCCCCCAATTACCGAACAACATCGAAAATCACTTAAAATTACGTTTTTGGAGTTTTAACTTAGAAAAATTACTGGCCCTAACGCCCTAATATTACAAAATATGGTCTTACAACCGCGTTTTAAGACTTGAATTTCAGAAAATATTCGGACAAGGATCCCTATGTCGCCATCCTCCAATACCATAAGCAGTTTGGTTTTTTAAACTATACTTTAAAAATTTTTTAAAGTGGAATAGTCCCTGATTATGAAACATTGCTTTAGTTTTTAGCACCATAAGTTTAAAATTTTTACCAGGGAAGAGCTTCAGAACCTCCTTTCCGTAAAATCTTCAACATTTGTCTAAAATTGCGTTTTTAAACTTCAATGTCGAAAGCAGGGGGAGGAGGAATTGATTTTAACCTACAAAAAAAATCGATCGGGGACAATCCTTGAGCTCCATCCGTTACCCTAGCGTAGATAAAATATGGCCTAATGGCGTTTTTAAAGCTTCAAGTTCTAGAAATTCCGCTGAGAACCCTGTACCTTTTGTCACCCTAACATCAACGAAGAAAGTCTAAAATTGCGTTTTTGAAGCTAAAAGTTTCAAAAATTTTCCGGGGGAGAACCCCCGGACACCCCTTTCCTATCAGTTCTAAATTTTTCTTTTGTTTTTCGATGTGCCCCCTCCTCCCCCCCCCCTATTTTTTTTTCTGGTTGCGTCACTGAAGAAGAATATTACTTTGGTTCAGGGCATAGGTCACTAATAGCAAGGTGTATGCACTGTACAGATTCTTCATTCCTGGGATTCTAGAAAACAATTTCGGAAAGAAAGAAAAATCATTTCCAAAGTACGGAATTCCTTGAACTTTCTAATTAGTCCATGGAATTATTCGAGAATTAAAACCAACGCAACTTAGAAAACTATATCCGTACTTCAGGATTTCAAAACGTAAGCAAAACTGTTTGGCGCCAGTGATCATGTAAACTATAAGTTCAACAACAAAAGAGTATCAGCATATTTTTTGGGAAAGAGTGATACTTCTCCGGATGTATGTGCGCATTACTCTCTGTACCTCTATTTTGTTTAAACTAAATAACGTACATTGCGTTAAAAGTTATTATGATTTCTTAAATTCATTTATTTTTTGAAAAAGTAAATTTTTTTTAGAATTTTAGTTGGATGGCAAAATATGAATCAAATAAATTTCCCTTGCAAAAAAAGTTTGCCCCCCTACTTTACGTGGCCAAGTTACGCCTCTGCTGCAACCTTTGTTACCCCCTACATTCTTTACTTCTGTTTTGAATAACTTCTCTTTAATTTTTCACATGCACTCGATTTGCTCTCTGGAGTTGAGAAATGCATCCTAAGTTCGTTTAAATCTTTGCAACAAAAAGGGAACTCTTAATATTTATAGATTATTTTCCATAATCCCGCTGATTTAAAAATCCAACTGTGCCAATGCCAACCATTTCTTCGGATTTTGGAAAAGGTGCTATTGTTGTCTTTTTATACATATGTATATAAATCACAGAAGTACCTTTGTGCAGAAAAGTAAAAGAAAATGTAACAATGTTAAATCGTTCAAAAGCGAACTAGACACCTGTTTTGAGGTTTCAAGGAGCCCTTTTTTCATCGAAAAAAAAAATATTGTGCTCACTTTTCTGCATTAAAACTGGGTGTTCTTGAAACCCCGAAACATGTGACTGCAATTCTCGGCAAATTTGTGTAACTCAACGTTGTTTTATTATCTAAAATAATATGCTTCAACCCTGTATAGGCGTTTTCCTTTTATACACTCTAGTAATAACGGTAAAGATCAAAGATTAAATAACCAGTTTTGGAAAGAAAAAAAAAGATTGCCCTTTTTAAAAAATTCTATTCAAATAAAAACTTAGAAACTTCATGGAAACAGTTAGCTATTACTGCATTCCGGAGTTTAAAGAAGATATTAATTTTAATTTTTTCAAAAAAAGGTCGATTTTAAGCTCAACTTATTTATGAAAAAAACTTAAAAATAATAAACAAAAATGCATCGAGGTTTGTGCAAATAGAAAAGTTACGGCTCTCAATTTTGCGTGACTGTGAAAGTATATGATTAACCCCGAAACGCAATTTATTAAAAATTATTTTACTTACCTTAGCGTAGTTAATTTAGCCTTCTTTATAGGTATACTTTGGGAGTGAGTAAATTTACTTCCTATAAAAAATTAATTTAAGGCAGGGGTTCTAAACTTGGAGGGGTGGGGCGAATTAATTTTGTATTTCGAGGGAGATATTGTTAACGCCTCTGCGCGGGCCCCCGAGCGATAAGGAGCAACGCTTGGGGTCTTGGCTCTTGGCTTCGCCAAGCAACCCTAAAGCCCCCATTAACCACCCCTCGAAGAAGCACTTGCAACGTTGTAGCGGATGCAGCCATAGGGCTCTCGCTCCCAATCCCTTGCAAGGCTACATGCGTATCCTAGTCTTACTTTAATATTATGCTCATACTCTAATTGTAAATAAATTTAATTGTTTGTTGTTTTAACTACGACTCATCAATGCAGTCAACAATCTCAATATACAGTCCACTGCTGGAAAATTAGTTTTTCCCCCTGAAGCCAGGCGGCTTCAGATATGTATGTTTAAAATTTAAAATGAAAAAGTAAAACTTCTTCATCCAGCAGATCATTGGTGTAAATTTGTAATAGTGTATCTGTACATGCGTGAGAACATTATTATTTTTTTTCCTCTATAAACTTTTCAAACGATTCAAAAAAAAAAAAAAAAGAAGAAGAAGACTTTTACCGTAGCAAGGATTTGTACCCAACAAGTATTCGTTACATTCAAACAAAATTTGAGTTTCTTTCATTTTTTCACAATAATTTTCTTGAAGTTTGGGCTCATTATGTAAGAAACGAAAGCTATTTAAAACTACCAAGTAAATAAATCTCAAATTCAAAGAAAAAAAATCCCGGTATATTTGTAATTGCAGCATGTAAATAATTGAAAACTTATATTTTCATTTCATTTTTTATTTCTTACTCACGAAAACTGTTTAAAAAAATGTATTCAATAGGGAACATGCATGATTTTCAAACTCACTTGTAAACGAAAGATCATGAAAAACTATGTCGAAATATACCAATAACACCTCAATTAAACTAATTTAAACGTAATTGAAACGAGTTTTAAAAGCGATTAGGCCACGCCCCCGCAAAAACGAAACTACCGGGCGGAAAGAGTTTCTGACGTCAAAAAACACTTTTCCCAGTGGCTACTCTGCTCGCGCTTTACATTGCAATGGCGGAGTCCGAGAACATGGAATCAACGCATTCCAAACACAAGTTTTAAGGCATAGGTTGAACGCGTTCAACCGTTATAAGGGCTTCACAAGTCATTAGACTTTATGTATTGTTTTTTCCCCCTTTAATAGGGATTTTTATAGTTACGAAAGAGTGATCATTTTAAAAGCATTTAGCTTGGACTTTTATACTTTGAGGCAAAATTTAGGCTTTCTTTTTTTAAGTGGGGGGGGGGGGATGTAGAATAGAAGAAGACATTTTTGTGAATGAATCATATTCAACGACAAATATTGATATTGCATAGAGTTTTTTGTGTTATAAAAATTTGGTTTTTGGATAGTTTTGGTTTTTTACGATTTAAGAATATCATGTTGTAGTTTCAAAATGCAACGCAATTCTGATGTTCTAGAGGATTTTGATTAAAGTTTAATTAGATTGCTTCATTAGAAATCTATAAGCGTTTTAAGATTGTTGAATATAATAACTGAAATTAAAATTTGAAACAAAAACCGAGTCATAAATGTAGAATCAGGAGGTAAATATTAAGATCCTTTTAAAATACTTTTCTATTAAAAATTAATTACAAGTATTGTATTTGTTAACAAATATAAACTGTCAACAGGTAAATATTTTAAACCATTGCATTTTTCTTTCCTTGTCGGCCAACAATGAATTCGGTTACCAATTGCATGGTTAATGGCTTAACCATATTTAAAATAGGCTTCAAAAAAAAGTTGTAATTCGAATTCTATATAACATGGAAGTTCCAAACAAATTCTATCAGACGCAGAAAAAATTACTTTTTATTTTAGTACTAAATTTTTAAACTGAAAAAATCGTGAAAAACCTTTTAGAGGTTTTTAATTAATATCTTCGTTAATTAATGTCATCCGAAGACGTAACCTAGCTAAGAACACTCTTGATCAACTCACCTTTTAAACCAAAAAAAAAAAAAAATTCAAAATCGGTACAGCCGTTTAGGCGCTAGAGTGTCATACACAGACACAGAGATACACAGACACGTCAGACTTATAACACCCTTCCTTTGTATGTCGAGGTTTAAAAATAGTATAAATAGTTGAAAATAAATTTCTCTGTTATAAAATATTTTTAAAAAAAAGCGCTTAACTATGCCTGTAACTTATTAAAAATGATAAAATCAAGTACAGCATGGCATCAATTTTTCTTTACACATTGGAAGGATGTTAAAACTGATAAAATTTGGTTTTTAAATTACTATTTTTTGGTTAATAAATTACTTATCAGACGAAAATTTCCACTTTTTACGAATGTATAAGCTTTTGACTCAAGTTATTGCTCTAACTCCTTTCATTTCCGCGGATATGAAATTAGGGCGTCTTGCCTAAAAGAAAACAGAGTATAGTCCCATGTGTAAGTTATTAAAATATTTAAACTATTTAAAATGGGATTCTGACCTCATTTCCAGTGCAGTTTTAAAAAATTATAACAGCATTTTTTTAATTTAAGTGTTTTTTTTTTTTTTTAGGGTCATTTTTTTTTTACTTTTAGGGTCATTTATCCAACTTCAGCAAATCATCGGGTTGGCCTTTGACGAGCCCTTCTTCTGCCATTTTACAATGAAAACTAGCTTTATCCGTTTAAAAAAGGAAATTCAAACAAAACATAAATCGTTGATCGTAACCAAGGCCCGGAAGATGATGATGTAGTGAAACCCTAAAAATGCTCTAAAATAAAACCCAACTAAACTAAAATAAAAAATGTCCCTAAAAAAGCAGTTAAATTTGAAAAATCCTGTTATAATTTTTAAAACTACATTTCAGGAGTGAGGCCAGAATCCCATTTCAAATAGTTTAAATATTTTAATAACTTTATACGTGGGTTTATTTTACTAAGAATCAGGGCACAGACGCCCAAAGCTGCCTATTGCGAAAAATATTAATGCTTTTGCTTTTCATTACTGAGGAAGGACACAGTCTTCAGAAATGTACTTCTAAGAAAATGATTTCACCCAGAATCAGTACAGATTGCCAAAACCTATTCTTTTTCTTCGTTCCCCTTATTTTCCTTTTCAAAGTGAACAATGCGGACTAACTATCGACCCCCACAGATAAGAAGACATAGCTCCTTCGAGATTGTACTAGTCTCTCTCAAAAATCGGAGATGAAAACTTTTGGCTCATAGATAAGATTAAAGTACCCTGAAAATTTTTAAGAAAAAGCGAAAAGTGCTGTAGACGTCTTTGAAAAATTCACTAAAACGGGAAAAACGCCAAAAAAAAAAAGCAAAAAAATGAAATGACATCCACTTTTGGACCCTGATTTATAGCGATAGCAAAAGCAATGTGTTGGGAAACGAATATTGCATAGCGGTAGCGGAGCAGAGGAAGAATCGTGTTTTATGACGTGGCCCAATGGTTGTGCGTTTTCAGTCACGAGACATTGTTTACAAAAATCGCCTTTTTTAATTGCTCTTCACGCTAAAGTGAATAATTCTTTTAAATTTTAATCTCGATTTTTGGCATCACCATCATCAAATGTATGAAATACCACCAACTTAATCATATTTTTGCGATATAGTGCATGCTCCCTATTGCGTTTTTGGAAGTGCAATTTCAAAAAATTGGAGGTTAGAAAAAAAATTGAATTCGAATCTATTTTTCAAAAAAAAAACGAGCCGTTAGAATCTCAGAGTTTCATCCCTTAATCTAACGTCAATAAATATGGCCTATAATCACGTTTTAAGGCTTCAACTTCCATAAATTTCTGCGGAGCCCCTTGTACCTTTTCGCCCCATAATACCAAGCAAAATTTATCGTTGATAATACGACAAAAGACCCTCTAAAATTGCGTTTTTCAAACTTCAAGTTTTGAAATGTTTCCGGGGAGAACCCGGATCCCTCTTATTAAAAGAGATATTTTCTATCAATTTGTGCCCCCCTAAAACTACTTTCTAGTTGCTCCACTGTTCCTTTTGTCATGTTTAGACCAGGCATAAAAGTTTTATTAATTGTTCATCACTTAGAGATTAGATAGATATTCAAAGTGGCACACATTTATATTTTGTACAAATTAAATGCCGAACGCATTTTTTTCTATTTAATATTTGTCTGCAAAAACTTCCCTCCAGGTGTTAACTATATTTTCCTCGAACGCCAGAGCATAAAGGCGCTCAGAGACATTTGCACGACGGCGCCGTTCAGGCTTGACGCGGCCGCGCCCCCCCCCCCCCCCAAAAAAAGAAAAATAAAAATAAACTATTTCCAAAACATTTTATTCACTAACATTTTCAAACAGAAAACCTCTTTTTAAGCTTGTTTGAAATCGTTATTTAATATATAAATTGCAATAAATACTAACTTCTATTTATATTTATTGAAGGTTTGCAGTTACATTACTCAAATAATTTTGAAAATGCTTCATTGCGAAAAGTTGGAATAATTTATCACAAATTTTTTTCATACACGGAATTCACATTGATTTACTAGAACCTCAGCTTACCTCAGCTTATATTTATGTGACTTTTTGTTTCAAAACTTACTTTTTCTTGAAAACAAAGTTTCATATTTTTCACTTTTTATCTAAAATATCTTTTCAAACACTTTTTTTCAGGAAGAAAAAATCCTCTTTTAAATTAACTCAAATACTTTTAACTCAATTTTGAAAGCAAAAACCGGCTAATAACCGCTGACGTCATTAGCTGTCAATCGACCGGTAGCTACCGGTCAATATATGTGAACGCAACCTCAGACATTTTGAAGCTGTGCTCAACTTGTATTTTATATCTGGCAGCACTCTGACCCTGGTTAAACCATTTTGTGTCACTTTTTTTATTATGCGGATGCGGTTTTCGCTTGTTATCTGAATTTTATGTTGAAGGTGATATTGCGATCACTTTTGAGAATTAGGTTCTCTGAGATATGTTAAATAGTCATAGGTATGTTGGTGAAATAATGTGATACATTTCATCGAAAGAATCTGACAAAAAATTAACCCATCTTTTCCAATTTAGTAACGCATTAACTGACATTTACCTTCATTACTCAGCTTGATTTTCTATTTTTTGTTACAACATTTGAAATAATTTCTTTACTCATACAATCACAATTTAATGTTTCTTGTGAAAAATAGTACACATACTACATTCAACAAGGTTTTCTAATAAAGCATTACTGTTACACTACACAGCATTTTGTAATATTCTTTAGTCGGAAATAATTTCGTTGCTTATGAATGATAAATTTTTTATTACTTTCACATTTACTGACAATTTTTCACATAAGTTTACTTTTTCCTTCCATGAAATGTTATTCTTTTTAATAAATGCATTGAACCCTCGGGAGTATTTCTTGTTAACTCCCCCAGCACGTGTATCTATTGCATTTGAACTCTTCAAAAACGTTGATTTGACCTTTTGTGCTTCCAAATGCTCTTGATGTAATTTTTTTAGAACTGCTTTCAGATTGTTTAGTTAAGTTTAATTGTGTATTGTAAATTCATTTGCATTGATTGCTCATTTTTACAGTTACTGATATGAAAAAGTAAAGATTTAGGATTACAGTGACTTACTGCATGGTATCCAAAGTACTGAGGTACTGTGTGCCTCAGCAGTGTTTGTAATCCGAAAATTTTAGGTTGCAGCTTTCAAAAATTTTGGTCCTGCAACATTCTAAAACCGAAAAAATACATTGAAGAAGAAAAAGAACTTTTAAAAAAAAAATTTTTCTATGATTTCTGTATGCATATTTGAAGAGTTTTTACGGAGGAGGTTAGTGGAGCTTCCGAAAATTTCAGTCTTCAGAAAATTTTACTTGAGTCCCACTTGCACCCCTTGTGCTCTTAGATATCAAACCCAAGCAGTTTGTTAAAGATATTGGTATTAATCACTTGGCGTCTTGAGACTTAATGGGTTCCTCTTAACTTCGCTAACTTTTATTTCACAGCTATTTCCGTGCAGTGCAATAACTTCATGGGCAAATGTATGCATCAAAAATTGGTGTATCAAAGCTCGAGTATAGGTGAATATAATTTGCTAGCCGTTTTGCTATTAAAATTAATTTATTGAGCAACATCAGTGCTTGTCAATTTGGTGATTCTTCCCAAAGAGATGAAAATAATATTGAAAATTAAAAAAAACATGTTGGGGTTGGATTGTGGTACTTCACTTGCATATCACTTTACAGTTTCACTGTGAACTGCAGTGTAAGACTTCGGAGGTTCAGTGTTTTTCCGCAGAAAATTTTGGAAAAAATTACTTGAGTTAGCACACAATTTTACATTTTGTCTAGGTCTGATATATGCATATTGAATAGAAATCTAGAATAATCGTATTGTCTGGCGTCTTTGTTTCAAAAGTTCTGTAATCCAAATAGCTCTTGGCTGTCTGTTGAGGAAGTGCTGAAGGTAAAGACTATTGACTATATATATATATATATATAGAGAGAGAGAGAGAGAGAGACTAAAAAAATGTTAACATCTGCATGATGAGTTAAAAACAAATAAAAAAAATTGCAATTAGAATTGCATGCCTGTTTTAGAATTATCAAGGTTTCTTTAATGCAGAGAACAAGCTTATAAATGAAAAGACACCGACAAGCGATGTAAGGTAGAGTTTAATATGTTTGATATTGTGACCCATCCGGTCATGATGGGATTTCTTAATTGACCTGCATATTCATCATTGGGTCATTTATTATGAAGCATTTGCATTACTGCTTGAAGTCTACTGGAGACATTTACTATATCATAAATACTGCTACATTGGTAGTGATTGAACAAGAAAAATATAAATTTCTTAAAAGTTTTTAAAGTGAGAAAACTGTCAGCAAGAATAATTTTATATCCTTTGAAATGAAGCAAAATATTTCATTTTGTTGCAAACGTGTTAATTTTCAATGAAACGAGTTTACTATTACCCCTGTATGCGTACTTTGGTCACTAAATTACATTCTAGGTCTGGTCTTAAATATTGTCATGTATGCAACATATTAGATGTTTTCATCCTTTTTTATGATGTAAAAGTTACTTTTAATAGTTCAACTGCATATTATCTGTTTTAGGATTTGATTAAAGTAGAAATAAACTAAATAATGTTTATAATATTTTTAAGTGATTGTGGTTAATATATTTCAAGCTTTCTTAATGCAAAAAAAAAAAAAAAAAAAAATCCATTTGATGTACACTGGATTAAATGTCTGTTTTGTATTTTAAATGCTTTTGTTCTTAATTATTTAAATCTTTCTTGTAGCAATGGGAGATAGTGATGAAGAATATGATAGACGTCGTGCCCGTGATAAATTTCGTAGAGAAAGAAGTGATTATCAGGAACGAGGACGTGATGACAGAGGAAGAAGAGATGACTGGTCAGAAAGGTTAGCTTGTAGCTGTTACTGAAAAGAAATTTGAACTCTAATATCCATTTAAAGAGACGCTTCTATTCCTGTTTCTCTTTTTCCAGCATTGAGTGAAAGCATAATAATTACTGATGGATCATTTAATTTTCACCTCTTTTAATTGACTACCTTTCGTATTTGCATCAGCAGTTCAATGCACTTTGTTTAGTGGAAAACATTAAAAAAAAAAAAAATAACTTAAGGTTTTTGTAATTTGCCAAATTTTGTCCCAACTCTATTTTTTCTGATGTGCTTATTAAAATGCACCATAAATTTTGTTTTAAAATTAAATAATGAACTATTTTGTGATCCATCAGCTATGGAATAGGTTAAGTTCAATAATTGAAAATGTTTTGATTGGGCAAGTATAATTAAATCAGATTGTAAAAAAAGAATCAAATCTGATTCTAAAACTTTTACTTTAATCCATAAAAATATTCTTCTAACTGAAGCAAAATTTTTTCTTCATTCTTTTAAAGTTCTGAAATGTATAGTAGAAATATGCAGTCAATTCGCGATAACTCGAATATTACTATAACTCGAAGTTTTAATCAAATCCCGACCCCTTTGTGTTTAATTCCATTTTAATCATTCTCAATATCTTGAAGTTCCCTTAACTTGAAGTTTTTTTGAAAGATTAATCGAAATTTATTTCGGAAGAACGAGAGAAAAAAGTGACTATAAGAGAAAAATTCACTTATAATTCCTAAAACAAGAACAGCAACTGTTGAGCCAATGTGTGATAAAGGAGTTATACGTACAAAAATGAGTTAGCCTGTTTTCTTTTGTTGTACTTTGCTGTTTACACTTTGACCTGTTGCTGGACTCCAAATTTGCTTTTAAGCTGTCAAATTGCCAAGTCAACTGACTGTACCTTTATTCAAAAGCTAACTTAAGATGCGTTCCCCTTCATTTTTTAGTTTGTTCATTTGCTGATAAGTTCCTGAGAGACAGAGTGGGTTATCTTTACTATTGAAGATGTTGAAACGAGTACTCTGTCAATGATATTAAAAGAAAAAGCGAAACTTCTAAAGCGGTAAAATCCATGAATCCGAATTTGAAACGAATGAAGGTGTGTACCTTTCCTGAAGTAGAATCAGCTCTATTCAATTGGTTCCAGCAGTATCGAAATCAAAACCATGCTTTTGATTTTTTTCTCTCAATATTTTTGATTAAACTGCATATTGTACTTAAAATCTTTTGAGTTCTATTTTTATTTGCTATATGAATATATTAATTAAAATATTTGATGATTTTTAATATCAAAATATCAAAAGCCTTAACTAGTGGTAAGTTGAAGTTTTTTGTTGGTCCCTTTAGATTCGAGTTATCAAGAATTGACTGTAGTTTTAATAGTAGAGTTTGTCATTTTGCTGGCAAAAACTAAAAAAATAACCCATGGATTTAAAATTTAAAAAAAATAGTGAAAAAAGAATTTAATTTTGTATGTTATACAATTGAGACTTAAATTGGAATACAGTAGAAGGCTGTTATAACGCACACCTTGGGAACAAAGGTTGTGCTTTATACAGGTTTTTGCGTAAATAATTTCACAAATTTTGAAACTAATATTCAGAATATATTTGCACATTAGAGTAAGTTTTTACTGCAATGGAGTATTAAAGCACAAATGATGTAATTTAACATATAGTTTCATTCACAAGCATCTGTCATAATTAAAAAAGAAAGTCAAGTTTTGGAAAACAGTCAGGTTTTAGAAACTGAAGAAAAGGAAAGGAGGGGATGCTTCACTCAGAATGAGTTTTAAATATTTTTATAGTGCTGAATTTTGTCCGATTGAATGTAAATTATTTTCTTAAACGTAGGCTATAGTATTTGATTAAATAACCTGTTAAATTAGTCTCTTTGTTATCTATGTGCAAGACTTTAAGTCTCGATGTTTTCTATAGCTGGAATTTGAAGAATGCTAAAATATTCTACTTTGAGAACTAACAATATGTACAATCTTCTTAAGGTCTTCCCAAATATTTAAAGCAAATAAGCATGGGAAAGTTTTTGTTGTATCTTTAAAATTGGTAAGTTAGATACTTTTTTGTTGAATTTTTGAATGTCATCTCTCATGGAAGCATTTTTGATGCACTTTTAGCTATTGTTGTCCTTTCTACATATCTTTGCAATGAATTTTTGGATTTCTTTTTTGCTCTCTGATCACTCTCATTCCTGTTTATATAAATTGTGCTCCATAGACTGCTGGTGCCCCAAAAAAAGTGGGGGTCAAAGGAGGGGTAGGGTCCCTAAAGCTGACTTTTTTTTAAAACTGAACAGTTGAATTTTGATGTCGTTGATTAAATGACCTCCTCTAAAAATAAGGGACAGAATTTCAAATATAGGGCAGACTACAGCAGTAACTCCCTCCATCCAATTCAAAGCTCCAGTTTAATTTTCATGAAGAGAAAAATTAAAAACACACTTATTAAGTCTATTCTTTTTTCTTTGAATACTTGAATCGGTCAGTTTTATCACTTTTAGATTTATCTCTTTTAGATTTAGAAAAGTGGAGGGGCAAAGCTCCATTACTTCAAAGAGGGCAGATCCCCCCCCCCCCTTATGAACTGCCTATTTTGTACCTGGTACAAATTGATGCAATCCCTCTTCCTTCTTCATTCACTCACTAACGGCTTCAGTTGAATATTTATTTTGGCAAAACAAATAGGTGAAAGAAAGAATTTTACCTTTTTTGACTTCCCTTCCCTAAAATTCACACATGTGATTTTTCAGTATTTTTACTGAATTCAGTATTTTTTGAGAGCAAAGTATTGTATGCAGAAAAAAAGGAGGGGGCATTGGAAGTTAAATTCAATATATTCCAGTTAATTTCATGCATCCAATTAAAATAGTCTGCTATATAGACACAAAAATACATAGGAGAGCTTTCAGTTGTAGTAAAATATACTAACAGTGTTGTGTTAGTTCACACAGCCAAGCAATTTCAGTATTTTCTTTCTGTTTGAGTCACATGTCTGAAAATTATGCCACCTAAGAACCGTATGTTAATCAGTACTTTATAAAATGCATTTAAAATTGGCTGAACTGTAAGATAATCAGTTGACTGTTAAGTGTTCAGTGAAAAGAGATAAAAAATCTTTCACTTTATTTTTTTCTTCTAGGGATGGTAGGGGCAGCAGGCGTGAATACAGAGATTATGATCCTCGAAATCGTCGGGACAGGTATAGTCCTGCGAGGCATGAAATTAGTCCACCGATGAAAAGAATGAGAAGAGATTGGTGAGTTAAAACTTCTTGTTATTTCTAAAACCAATAAAAGACAAGTGATTTTTTTTTTTTTTTGTTTAGTAATGTATTTGAATTTCATTGTTTTCCCACTTTTTGTCATTTTGCATGTGTGATTTGATTTTTTAATTAATTTATAATTTGTTGCATATTCCCAGGACAAAGAGCAGTAATAAGATTAACTTAACCAGTCAAACACAGGACTCCCACAAATCCTGGATTTTATTTTTTAAATTGAGGGCCATTAAAAGAAAATTTCGTTCAGATAAAATAGAACCATGACTACAAAATTGTTCTAAAAAGTGAAAAATAATTTTATTTTTTAAACACTATCAATAATACTTTTAAATATAATTTTTGAAGTTGGCGCAAGAACAAAAGGTAAAATCCAGTTTAACCATGCTTTGTTCATTTTTTTTTTCCGAAAATCATTCTAAGTTAGGAACGAAGCATTTATATCGTTACTCATGTATAATGTATGCTGTTATCGATGTATAATGTATCCCACCAAAAACATTCTGTAAAAAACTAACCAAGTCTCGATGAAGCTGCTTGTTTATCTCTAAAAAGTAATGAAATTTAGACAAAGTCATCACAAGTCTAAGGTTCCTTACTGCGATTTCTTTATTATTATATTTAATGTTGAGTGACTTGGCCATTAAACATTCTTTATAGGTTAGTGGATACAAGTCAATTTTGTTTACACGTTTTCCAAGTGGCAATTTTCCATCGTCAATGGGTAGCGGTTCTGGTGACAGAGTGGTGTCATGGAGTACCTGGTTTTGTACCCTTGTGTACCCTTTAACAGCCAAGTCACACAATATTAACTATAATAATAAAAGAATCGCTGTAAGGAACCTTAGACTTGTCATGACTTTGTCTAAATTTCATTACTTTTTAGAGATAAACAAGCAGCTCCATCGAGACTTGGCTAGTTTTTTACAGAATTTTTGGTGGGATTTCACTTCTTTCTGTAGAAACACTAGCATTCCCGTACCCGGCATTGCTCGGATAATGGAATTAGCAGGATTAACAGTACTTGGTGCACCTAGTTTCGAAAATCCCTATAATAATTACTTATTACCTATAATTTTTTCTAATTTTGGGAGGATCCCAGGGCCCCTGGACTCATATATATATCTATGCCCTTGTCCTTAACGATCTTTAACTGTTATTAACGATCCTTTTGAAGTATTGATTATCTTTGCAAACACAGGCCATCCACATTTTATTGTTATACCTATGTTTAATTGTTTAAGCAAGAACTTCATTGTATACAACATTTTTAGTTTTTTTTTTTCTGGTGCTAAAATTATCAAGCTGCTTGATGAACTGATTTTGGAGCAAGCTACATAAAATTGGCCGTGTTTGAAAAAAAGTCTTCTCTTAAATCGATCCCCGTTACTTTTAATGTCTGTCCTTGTGACTTATTAATGGTTATTGCAAAGCAAACTTTTACAGGAAACTGCACTCTTCTAAATTCAAACGGATAGTCCACCTGTGATGATGTTCTTAAATACTTCGTTTCTAGTATTGAAAAATTTTAATGCAGAAGACAAACATTATTATTTGACTCGAGAAAAGACTTGAAGAATCACGTGAGAAACAAAAACAATATCAAATTTAAATTTCGCTATCGACCAAAAGTTGAGTGAAGTTCTGAATAATGATTTGAATGGAGGAAAGCCTCCGAAAATAAGGGATTTAAATTTCAATTACAGGTTTTAATTTCACAGAAATTAAGGGGTTTTAATTTCTCCTGAACTAATTGATGTTTCGAAAAATCCTTTCTTAGTGGATACTTTTGTAATCATGTGGACATGTCTGCCAAATTTCAAGTCTGAGGCTTCAGCAGTATTGGCTATGCGTTGATATATATATATGTTATCTCAGGACATTGATTTTTATATATTAAGATTTAATTTGTGTAATGTTCGAGTAGACTAAAGTTAGGCTAGATTAAATTAGAAGATGTGTCCCACTACGCTGGACTTTTGCAATGACAGTTGATTTTTTTTATGTACCAATAGTAGAAGGGGCATTACCATATCTCTAATACAGCTGAGACCAGCTGAGGGTTCTTCATTAGATACTTCAGACTTTCGATTTTTGACATCAAATGAAGCGGCCCACCAAGTTGAATATTTTTTGTAAAGGTGGTATGTTGATCTCTAATAGTTTGGTTGGGCTCTTGTGTTTTCTAATCAAGGTCACTCCAGATCTTTGATTAGCCTAGTTTTTATAGTTTTCTCTTTATGTGGTCATTAAATCCTAACTCTGTACCAAATTTAACCTCTGAGTTTATGGGAAGTACTAGTTCTATTCTGATGATCATGAGTGAGTGAGTGACTGTCATAAATGCGAAACTTTGCTTTCGCTTAACTTCGGAACTAAATGACTTACAGACTTGAAATTTTGGATTTTAAGTATGATTATAGCTTACTAGATGGCGAAAATTTTCTGTGTTCTGGTCTCATCCAAAGGTTCTCAACTAGGGGCCTGAAAATGCGGCGAAATGGTTCCAGTAAAGGATGGTACGGTAGTGTTTGCTTCGCGCTCGACTTGGCGGGGGCACTGCCGTGCCCCCCGATGTGGAAGTGAAGAAACTGGGCCTGGTTAAATTTATAGTTGTAGTTGAGTTATGGCTGTGAATGGTTTTATCTATCATTTTTGTGCCAACTTCAAAAATTATATTCAACAGTATTATCGATGGTGTTTAAAGAATAAAATTATTTTTAACTTTTTAGAGCAATTTTGAAGTCTGTTCTTTTTTCTTTTTTTTTTTAAATGTAAATGTATTTCAGAAATAGTAAAAGGATACTATCACGAAAATTCACATTATTTTTTGCATAAAAATGCTCCATATTAAAAAAAGAGAAAAAATTAGAAGTACACCTTAAACTTTAAGCGATTGGCACTAAAAGTTTGTATCCTCTCTGTAATTCATTTGTGTGTCAATTTAATTATACCCGTTTAAAATATTACGTTTTCCCTAACTATTTCCATTTCATAGCATACGAGTTGCTTGTGATGCAATCCTGTATCTCCTTACTTAGCCCAGATCATCTGTTATTGGCATAAATGATAACGGTAATTAAACAACTATAGTTATGGCAAACCTAACCTGGTAGCATTGTGAAGGCTAAGAAGATCTTAATCACTGCATTATCTCGCTTCCAGGATAGGTTTACTCCCACTGTAGCGCAATGACACTGAAGAAACTTGATGCTTGCTTCAGAGAAGCGTTCATTCAAAATTATCACTGCAATTACTCTAAGTATTACTGTTGTATAGCACCAAACTTTTGTAACAGTGGGTTTTATATTTCATCATTTAATAGGGAAATTGTATGAAATTTACTGTTTTTTCCCGTAACTTTTTTTTCTAAAGAACAAACATGGTCAAACAAAGTAACGGGACCTAAGTTGGGCCATCCCCTATCCATTAAAAAAGAAATTAACAAAATTGGTTCATTAGGTGAGACGCTGTAAGTGGACAAAAAAAACCATACATACGGTATAAACTGAAAACCGCCTCCTTTTTGAAGTCTTAAAAGTACTTGATTTCTATTGTGGACAAAAGACTCATAATAGTGAGCCAAGATAATCTTTGGAGCCTGTGTTTAACTCATTCTCAGCTTCACTTTTTTCTTTAACTCTATCAGATTTGTGAAGTTTCTAACAGTACTGTGTAGTTATATGGTTGCTGGTAAAACAGTGATGATGTTTGTCTTGCAACTGACTAAGTTGTAACTCATTGTTACAAAATCAGCTGGACAATGTTTTTTTGCTGTGGAGAAGTGTTGAAACTTGCTTTATATTGTACCTTTAATTTTGTTTGAAATAATTCATTAAATATTTTTAAGTATAAATTTTTCTACTTTGGTTTTATAATAATTTTGAAAACATGAATTTTGGATAATCAAGTGTTTATTGTTAAAATCGAATTTATTTGCGGGTTTTATATGAAGTGATATTTTTAAATATATTAGTGTACGCTTACATTTTACAATTTAAACACATTTCTGAATTTACTTCAAAAACAAAAGGATTTTCAGTGTAGTTGTTCTTTGTTAAAAAGCTAAATACATTCAGGCTACGAAATATTTGATCAAACTGCCAAATGATAAATAGTGACTAACTGTTCATTACGTCTCTAGAGCTAAGAAGAAAATCGTACTAGTTATCAGATTTGTGAAATAGATTCTTTGTAACATCTTCGTAATATCTTATTGAATTTCAGAATAAAATGCTTAAACGGATATCTTATTTTACTTTAGAGCTCTTAAGTATGTATTGCTGCATATTAAGCATTTTGTGCTTTTTTTTTTTCATTTTAGTAGTTATGTAAATTAAATTCAACTGTGCAGTTTTAATTTCTGATACTTATTAAATTGTACAGAATAGAAGATGGCACTTTCTGCGCTTGGTATTGATCAATAAAGTTATATTTAGTTTTATCTCTGAAATAAATGTTTTCAGTACATTGTTGATTATAAAAAAGCACACTTCATGGCTTTAATGGAAATAGTGGACTTTTTACAGTGGGCCCACTCGATAAAATTTAGTTTGGTTTTTCGGGCAGTGCCCGATTTGGCAAACCCTGCCATAAAATACCATTGGCATGCATGCTGTATGTCATAACACTTATTTCTTGTAAAATATATATATATATGTATATATTTAAGTGCAGGGATGAGATTTTGCCAGCATTCCGGCTTTTTCTGTTGACTTTCAAAACCTTTCCTCTTTCTTTTTTGCCTCTTTCAGGCCTTATTTTTCTCAAAAATCGGAAAAAAAAAGATTTTTAAAAATTTTTGTTCCTTGATTTCTAATTCTTTCTATTTTTCTCCCTCGAATCTTCATCCAATGTGATATCTGCCATAAACGTAGGTTTTGGAATCACGCCAAGGATGTCAAACAGGTGCTGCACCAAAATTTGCATGCCTCGTTTGAGATTTCAATCTTTTTGCATCCTGCAAGTATTTCAATTATTTTTTATGTTGGGTGGTTTTATACTATATGCTATCTTATATCTGCTTATTTTATTCGTCATTTCAATAATATTTTATTTCTTTATTTTACAAAAAATGCAAAAGTCTATGAAAAAATGTGGCATAGCACCATAGTCTCGAATTTTATTGAAACTTGGCATGGTTACTTTTTTTGTGTATTTAAGAAAGTAAAAAACATTTATGGTGAATCTCAAACCGTTAAGACTTTACAGCCTGTTAAAAGATTTGAGATTTCATGATTACATGAGGGGGCTGCAAGTTATTCTTTTGATTCTGAAATTGTATTATGAAGTTTTCAAAGACAAATTTTGGGTTCCAATGCAAGGAAAAAGATAACCAGTCGTTTATATATATATATATATATATATATATATATATATATATATATATATATATATATATATATATATATATATATATATATATATATATATATATATTTACAGTCCTTACTATGAAAAGTATGTTCTACCACATTAAGAAATTTTAGATTTTTCTCTAAAAAATATGAAAAGTTGACACTATTGTGTGATGCAGCCAAGATTGACCTCTAACTCCCCCAACCCTTTGTTCAAGAACTAAGGGTTAGAAATTGTTGTCTCTTTTTCAAACTTTAGATTTATTTAGGAATAAACACTCTTGCAAGAAATGGTACAATGCAGCAAATTGTACAAAATTATTACTTACACTTAATTAAGTACGTATTACCTTTAAATCTGGTAAATTAGCCATTTTTTATTTGAACTTTTGAATATCATGGCTTCCAGATTCTAGTTTGATGTGGTTTTGGATATCATCCCTTTCACAAAATTTTTTTGAATACCCCTTTCACAGAATTTTTTGGATATCATCCCTTTTACGAAATTTTTTTGGATTTCCTCTTTTTGCGCTCTTACCACTCTTATCCCTGTAAGTGGTTTGCTTCACGGTAGGTTATCTCTTGTTCTTAATGCAAAATTACATTTTCATATTTTGCTAACAAAAGACATCATTGGTAAAGAGAAATTTTTCAAAAAACTGAGTTGCGTAATTTATTATGTTAAGGGTACTTATAAAAAATGGCTGCTTTTTCTGACTGTGAATTCAATGATATACCAAAGGAATGTAGTACATTTACTTTGTATCTCTATGTTTCAAACTTTGTTATCCTTTTAGGGGTCTGGCCAGAGGATATTTGGGTCTGTTAATGGACCCTTCACAAAAATCTGATCAACCAAAATGGACCCTTCACAAAATTCTGATACACAAGAACGGATCTTTCACAAATTGCAAATCTGAAAGCAAATTAACGCGTAGCATATTTCTGTGTATAAAACCCATAGTTTTTCGAACCTTTTTTAAAGTCAAATAAGAGGGATCAGCTTCTGCTAATTTTAGGAAGAAAAAAAATCAAGAAAAAAAATCGTCACTCTTGTGATCTCCTGCTGTGAGAGATAAATAATTGCTTCTCCCAAATAAATATAATGCTTGTTGTTTGTTTCTTTGAAAGAAATTAACAGCTAAAAATAAGTTTGGTAGTAAATCATTTTGTTTGTTTTATCTTAACTAATTAGCAGCGGTGTTGTAAACTTTTCTGAAAAGGCTTTGGTAAGCACTTTTCTCCCACTCATGATTTAATAAATAATAGTAATATGTATCAATAATAATAATATATATCAGCGAAATGAACTTAGTAAAGGTATAGTAAGGTTTGGGGAGAAAAATGATCGCTTTAGATAGGGTTACCAACTTCAAAATTATCGCCACTTAGCCTCTGGTGTTAAACCTTTATAATGACTTGATTAGAAAAGATTCTCATCATTTTACCAGCTTGTCAATATTTGTGTTTTTACAGTGCAGTGCATGTGATGTTTAACTGTTATTTTGGAAGAAAATTATATGGGTTTGATTTTTCGATGCTAACAAGGATGATTAACTTTTAATAAACTCTTTTACTTACCTTTTTTTTTCTTTAAATGTCTACATTTAGAAAAATGCAATCTTTTAACACCCGATATGAAATCATATTGTGTTCTTTTTTCAAGCTAACTTCGCTTTATTAGGATGAAAATAAATAGAAAGTCTCTTTATTTTTGTTAGAACGCTCATTTCAAGTTTTGAGAGCAAAATTCCATTTTCTTTTATGAGTCAAAAATTAAAATACTGAATTGGTGGTTTAATTTTTTTTTTTTCAACTGTGTCTACAGATATTAATATATTTATCATAGGATTCTAAAATGCAATTTTAAAATAATTTTACCAAAAATATTTCTTTTACAAGCCATTTTTTTACTTTTGATGCCTTCACTTTGAGAATAGCGATCTCTTTGCATCTGCTATGGGAATCCGATTTTTCGAATTTTTGATGTTTAGTACGCTTTGTTAAAAAGTAAACAAATAAAATCTCTTTTATTTTTGCTAAAATCACGAAATTTATAAGTTTTAAACGAAATTCTGTGTTTTTAAGAGTGTCTTGGGTCAAAAAGTTAAATGCTGAACCTTTGTCTGTTTTTTTTTTTTTTTTTTTGTTACAATTATTTTAAATACTGTACTGAAATAATTTTAGTATAATTTAACAAAATGTAGAATTGTAGATAAATATTGATACTTGAGAGAGCGATGCCCCCCCCCCCCCCCCACACCAAATACAGTCGAGCCCGCTTAATGGAATAAAATTCCAATGTATTACACCTTTGATGTGTGTTATTTTTATCCCGGATAATGGAATATCCCGCTTATTAGAATAATTTTTCCTGGCAAATTGCCTATTCCATTAAGCGGGCTCAACTGTACTAGAAAAACACCCCAGAATGATATTCTCAACATAGAAGAGGAAAACACTCAACTTTGAGTTTGAATGATGCAGTTTGTGCCGTCTCTGAATTCTAAAATTTTGTTTTAACAAAAAAATTTTTTTTTTTCGAAATTATTTGACTTTTTACAAAAAACGGACCTTGTGAAAAATCCTGGACAGACCCCTGCTGTTGTGACTCTATCAGACACTGAAAGGGTTAATCTGCATTGTTGTAACTCTCCAAATTTTATGTCTCTTTACAAATGTGTTGAATTTTCTTTAAAAGCCCTTAACTTTATGAGTGGGAGTCCTGTTTTATTTTTACTTGAAATTTTACCTTTCTACTTGTTATTTTGTGGTTGCACAAACTTTTCTCACAGCTTGTTGTGAATAACTGCTATTGTTAAAGAAAGTACTGCATGCAATAAAAGTTAATTTAATAACTTTTTTGAAATGTTTTGTGGTATCTGGTACTGATAAAGATTTTCACTTTTCAAATACAGGGAGGATCGTGGTGGTGGTGGTGGTTACGGAAATAACTTTGATGGAAATTATCCTGGTGGTGGAATGATGGGAGGCATGCATTCTGGGTGGAATATGCACAATCAAATGAATTCTCAGCGGTAGGCATTGATCTGATTTTATGTAAACAATGTAAAGAAAAATGCATCAGCTTTAACAGAACAAAAATATACTCCCTCTTATCTTAAGCAAACAATGTGGAAAGACTTTTTTTTTTTAAATTTTAATGACTTACCATGATCTCACCAAGTTTTTAGAAGGCAATTTGTTAAATTAGTTAGTTTTTATCAGTTAAGCTTTTTGATTTTTTTAGACTTTTATTATGCAAAAAATTTGAGCAGCAGTAAAGAAGTACATCAGTAAATAATGTATAACAAACAAGTAAAATATTTTCTTTTTATTTAAAACAAAATTTTGAAGACAGAGTGAGAGGAAACAAAATAAAAGCTAAAAAGAAATAAAAATAAGGCAAATCTGTAAAAAATTATTCTTTATCAAATTTGTATTATATGATCTTGATTATATCAAACAGAAACAAATTCTTATCCATATTTGTTCACTATACGAGTCTACCTCTTGTGACTTACTTTGCTATGAAATGAACTATTCTTTTTTTACAGGGAAGAATCCGGTCTTACTCAGCCACCAATGATGACTTTTAAGCAATTCTTGTCTTCTCAAGATGATGGAATAGATGATCAGGAGGCTGTGAAAAAATACAATGAATATAAATTGGAATTTAAGCGGCAACAAATTAATGAATTTTTTCTAAATCACAAAGATGAAGAGTGGTGCGTTTTCTTTGTAAAAGATTTTTATCTAAACTTATAATATGTTTGTCTCTGTCACGAAATTGATTCTAAGCTGTCTTCTTTAAGCAAAACTTGAAACTTTAACTTAAAAGTGTAATGTAATATGTAAATGTATTTTATTTCTTTTTGACTTCTAAAGCTCCTCTTCCTAGTAATTAGTGTACAAGATATTTTGTGTTTTATATACATTTCTTAAGCACCATGAGAAGGTAAATTGATAATTTCATGCTTTTTAAATGATTCAACGTTTTTGTTTTTGTACCTTCTATAATGGGAACACTTACTCTATTAACTTAGTATTTCCCAATACAACAAGAATGTCTGAAATAAACCTTTCTGTATGAAATTGCATAGTATAACTCTGGGTAATTTACTATCCCCTCATTTTTTGCAGTAAATAGTAATCACAGTCAAAATATGATGATTAAATTTTAGATATATGTAGCAAGAAATCCTTGACTTTTTTACTTAGGTGTGACTACATTTACTCAATAACTTACTATCAAATTTATCAAATTAAGTTCCCAATGCTTGCTTTGCTTTCCATTCTCAAAGTTCTCCCTCTCTTAATAATGTTACTTTTTTGCAAAAAAGTAGTTTCAATTTTTGATTAGCTATTTCACACTAACTATAAACAACAAAATTATTAACAGTGAACTAAACCAAATGTAGCCCCTGTGTATAGAGTAATTCTGAATAAAGTTAATCTTTTCTGATTTGACAATCTTAGTTCAACATGTGCAGTTTTCTGTTATGATTTTTCAGCTTCATTAATTAGCCTATTTAATATAGTAAAAAGCTATAAATATAATAAACAATACTAAACTTCTGAAATTTAAAATTCTTAGCAATTTATTTTTTTACAAATTCATTCTGAATGTTTCAAATTGTTAAAAGCGATGTGAGGGTGGTCTAAATAGAGCTGTTATTGGTGGGGTTAGAGCTGACTGCAGCCATTAAAAATTGTAGTATAAATGGCATTAAGGGAAAATTTGAGAGGCCACTCTTATACACATTTGGCATAAGCCCTTTCCTGTCTTTTAGTGTCATTAATGCAGTTTCAGAAATGTTTGTCAGGTGTAAGTGCAGTAGAGTCTCAAAAATCTGAGGTAATTGGGGCTTATGCTACTTCAAATTTCTGAAAACTCGGATTATCCAAAAAATATTTAAATATTTTGTGATTAAAATTTTATACGAATCATACAACATAGCTACGTGTGTATCTTTTCTACCCTGTCCATAAAAAGAAAGGATCGTCTTTACAAAAAATGTATCTCTTATATTTCAATAAGAATCTAAATTTTGATTACCCTTAAACGAATTTCGACTTTTTTTTTCACCATGACTCAATGTACTTATGTGTAAATTTATAGATGACCAAAAAATGCATTTTAAAACTCCCTAAATCCATTTCGACAAATTTTGTCCCAATGTCTATCTGTGTGGCAAGTTGTGCCCTTTTTTGAAAAAAATTGCACTCTGATCAAATGAGTATTACACGTTCTTTATTCTGAAAAATCAAGTTAAATTTCAATACTAAGTTGATCTTGAATGTATGCTCCACTTAATCCATATCTTGTAGTTGACGAATATTTCATGCTATTTGGTAAGGTTTGTTAATAAAGACCTATTGAGACCATTTTTATTACTTTAATGAATGTAGTTGAGGAAATTTTTTGCATGTTGAAGGTTTCTATTTTCAGATCTTAATGTAAAACATTTTTTTAGTCACTAAAAATACAAATTGAAGTAAGTGTAAATAAATCACCTTGAATTAAGCGGAACCTCGGTCTTATTGCCTGTTTTTTAAATTGTACATAGTATATACCAGCCAACTGAAGGGCGTTATGTTGCATTGGCCTCATATGCCTTTGATTGCAGACTCTGAAGATGCGGTTCAAGCGTTCAGTCTGTGGAGTTTTGAGATGCAGAAAATCATCAGCATCATGTTGCATGATTATGTAGCTTGTTGGAGATGCCTTGAGTGCCAATTCAGCTCATATGCCAAATGAAATTCCTAATTGCAGTTTGCTTTGCATCTTGAGAGCCCAGATGCCATCATGTGGGGAAACTTGGCATCAAAATTATCTGCTATTTATGTCTGGGTCTTAGTGATTTCATATGAAAGATAGAAAGCCATATCAATGGATCATATTAGGTCTGAAAAGGGCTAAAGCATTTTACACAGACCCATTGAAAAGGGGGGGGGGGTTGGATATGTACCATGATTTAGTTACAAAAGACAAGGCGGAATAATGTGTTTTATTTGTCATCTTAATATTTAAAATGTGCTTGCATTATGTATTTTATATCTAAATTGATATCCCTTCCCTTTTGGTTCAGATTTTCCAAAAAAAAATTCTTTTTTAAAATGTATATTTATTGCATATATAGTTAAAATACTCATTCTAAGATACTTTAAAATCTTTGTTGCACACCAGCTCCATAGAGGCAAATAAGTACATCAAACATTAAACTGTTTTTAAAAGATTAGTTTTAAAATTTCTCACCTTCAAATAATTTAAATGCTTAGTTCGCCTTAGTGTCTATATTTTGATGCATTTATTATGCCTCTCATGTGCTGGATAAATGTTACTGTATGTTTTTTCCTCCACACAGCAAAGAGGCTGGAAACCAGCAATTTACAACGAAAGTGCTTCGTAGCGTCACATCATTTATAATACGAACTGTGACTATGTTTCTCTCAAAGTCTTGTGCTCTTGATAATGTTGGCTGTTGTATTGTGAACCATTGGATTGAAAGTTATAAGATATAGTGTGAATATTTATAGTGATTTTTGAGTTTTGAGTAGTAGGCTTAGGCAAACCCCCGAAACGTGGGGTCGCGTTGCGTATATACTATCAACAAGCAATCAAATGAGGAAGCTATGTAAGTCAGTGTTTAAATTATTGGTAAAGCATTTGTTAAATTTTATTTTTACTATTAAATTTTAATGTTCTTGATTTAATTGATGTTATAACATATTTTTTAACTTTTTTTTTCCTTTCTCTCTCTTTTTTTTTAATTTAATATAATTTTTATTTGAAGTATTTCTCTTCACTTTAATTTTTTAGTATTAAATTTATAAGATTTTTTTTATCTTTTCATTTAAAAGTTGCTTAAAATTACCCTTAACTCCTTAAACTATTCTTCATTTATATTTTGCGCATTTTGATTTTGGATATTGATGTCCATATTTTTGGTTTATTCATTTATTTATTTAATTATTTATTTATATATACTTTTTTTAAAGATTTTTCTCTTTGTCTTAAACTTAACTCTTGCAGTGTATAATTAAGGACTACATTGTTTTTTTTTTTTTTTTTGACTAGAACATTGGCCACAATTAAAATAGTACTGTCGATTTTTAGGTTTAAACTGAAGCATCATCCAGAAGAGAGTGTTAAAAGAAAAGTTGAATTACAAACAGCTTTGAAACGAAGACTTGATGTATTTATGGAATTATATGAAAAAGGTTGGGTTGATAATGTTAGCGTTGACCAAGAAAATGGTGAACAAATCATCAAATTTTTAGATGCAGGTAAATGCTTATATCACAACTTGCAAATGCTTTTCTCCCTCAATATTAAATATTTTGTACAAATGTTAAAGTTATTCCAAGATTTTGTTAAGTTAGGCAATTGAATAATAATAACTTAAACAAAATGTTTCAAAACTTTTCCCTCAAACTTTAAAAGTTTTTTTTTTTTTAAATTGTGTTACTGCTGAATTTTTTGGCAGAAATGGGGTGTTCGGATATATACCATTTTTGATTTTGCTCAATTTTTTATGGTGGATTCTTTGAAGGATTTTAGAAGATACGTATTTTTTCTTTTCCTCCAAAAATATTTTTGAGGACCTGTAAAAATTCGTAAAGTGGAGCTCAATGTAGAGATTTTTCCAAATCGGTGTTTTTTAAAATGTGATAATTTCTGTGTAATAAGCATCAGCCAAAAAAATTCTTGTGTTCACAATATGACATTTAGTACCTAAATTGAAATACAGTGGAATCCGCTTAATGGGGCCACCGGTTAACCCTTCAAGCGGCCGTGACGTAAAATTCCTTCACCCAGCGATGTATCGAAGAGCGGCCGTGTCGAAAAATTTCGCCATGAATATCCTTCCACAGAATTTTACGCCGCAGCCGTTCTCGAAGCAAAATATTAAAGGCAAAATTTTTCGACACGGCCGCTCTTCAATACATCGCTGGGTGAAGGAATTTTACGTCACGGCCGCTTGAAGGGTTAATAAGACCAGCCGCTTATTCAGACTAAATATTAAAGAACCAAATCATTTCCCATTACACAAGCCTAAAATAATTCGCTTATTGGGACCACAAATCCGCTTAATCGGACCAAAAAACATGAGAAGAAATGAAAGTAAAGACTAGAAATTGTGCGTTTAGAGCGAATTTGGTCAGCAAACTAAGTAAATATTTCATTAAAATTAATAGTTCTTGTAAATTTCAATAAAGTCCAACGATTTATCAAATTGATTTGTTTTATCAACTTTCAGCCAGGTGGAGGCGAGGCACTATTTCAGCAAAGGTCAAAGTTCAGTGAAATTTTTCATTTCTTCATTTTAGTT
Source organism: Uloborus diversus (assembly GCF_026930045.1). Lineage (NCBI taxonomy): Eukaryota > Metazoa > Arthropoda > Arachnida > Araneae > Uloboridae > Uloborus > Uloborus diversus. The sequence goes on along the minus strand of NC_072731.1, from coordinate 185,890,082 downwards.
AACATGTATAATAAAGAAAATTATTTCAATGAAATGCTATAATTGCAAAACATGTAATTTTATTATTTTGGAATTTTTAGTAACTGTTAAGTACTGTTTAGAATTTTTCACTTTTGGTTTTTTTATTTCCTTCTGCTTATTGACTTGAATTGATATCGATCGAAAATTATGTAACTGAAACTGTATCGTTCTCAACACGTTGTTAAAGAGGAAAAAAGGTTTGTTTACTTAGTGAAAATGCCACATAGGGATTTAACATTAGCTAAGAATTGATTTCTTAGATCAGATTAAGAAAAATCCGCCACATAGTAGTCAGCGTCAGTTGGCGAAAATCACCGGCTTAGGTAAGACAACAATTGTATGATTAATGAAACAGGAGAAAGAGCTGCGAGAAGAATGGGCATTACGTGAAGAACGATGAGGATCTTCTCAAAAACGGAAGCTTGAAGGCAAGGATCCAGATGTCGAAAAAGCCCTTAATGGATGGTTTGCCGTTGTTGCCGGACGCGGTGTGCGAGTAAGCGGCTCAATGTTAAAGTGCAAAGCTGAAGAACTCGCCAAAAAGCTGGGTCACAATGATATCAAAGCTACAGACGGTTGGCTATTTCGATGGAAAGTTAGACGTGACATAAAATTCAAGAAAGCACTTGGTGAGAAAGAAAGTGCTGACAGTGTTGGAGCTGAAGAATGAAAATCTACAAAACTACCTGAGCTTCTTAAAAAAATTTCAGCAAATGACCTCTACAATGCCGACGAAACCGGACTGTATTATTGTGTATCACCGGATGGCTCCTTAACTTACAAATATGTAGCACTATCTGGGTCTAAAACAGCAATGGATCGCATAGCTGTCTTGTGCTGTTCAAATATGTCAGGAACGGACAAGAAGAAGCTGTTGGTTATAGGAAAAAGCTCCAATCCTCGCTGCTTTAAGGGAATCAGAATTGACAGTTTGCCCATTGTATATCGGGCAAACAGAAATGCATGGATGACATCTGCCCTTTTTCAAGAATGGCTGAAAGATTGGGACAGTGATTTGCAACGCCAGTCAAGAAAAGTGTTACTCCTTCTTGTCAACTGTTCAGCACATTCCCATTTGGATTGCCTGAAGAACATCGAACTAGAATTTTTTCCTCCTAGGCCCACAGCTTTACTTCAGCCTATGGACATGGGAATCATTAAAAATTTGAAGACCTTCTATCGTGCAAAATTAGTTAATCACATCCTTGAAGCTGTTGAAGACGGTTTGCTGAGCTCATCTTCAGCAGTCGGAGAAGTCTGTACTAAGGTTAACATTCTACAAGCTATCACATTTGTGGTTGATAGCTGGAAAAAAGTGAAGCCTGAGACCATTCAAAACTTTTTCTCACTGTGGTTTTAAGAGTTTGAGAATGAGCGTTAACATTGAATGTGAAAACATTGCAGAAAATTTGGGACTTCAACATGTCAAATTGCGAAGAGTTATTAAACATCGACAGCGAACTTCAATGCTCTGATGAAAATGAAGATTATGAAGCAGTAATTGTTGATCGAATAGCATCAAAACACGTAACAGAAACGGAAAACCAGGAAAGCGACGATGATGTGTCTAACACGCTGGAGAAAGTAACAACCCAAGATGCAAGGAGATGTGTTGAAATTTGCGTCACTATTTCATGCAAGAAGAAAATGAAGGCAGTCCCATGGATGCGTAAGGCATTTGTGCTGATTTTGTTCAAGTGCAGTCCGTCAAAAGAATGCGACAAATTACATTGGATAAATTTGTACACCGCTGATTGACACGTTTGGTAGGATTTTGAAAAATGTAATTCATGTTTATTATGTATTGTTCATCTACTGGATGAATATTAGGTTAACTTGTTTTAATTTTTTTTCAATGAATAAATTTTATACACATCGTTATTACTTGTTTGAATGCTGTTTTAAAACAGTATGCATATTATAATTTTAAAATATAATGTGTAGTATGTTTGGTTTCACTACTGAGGTAACTTCGCTTAATCGGACCAGCCGGTTATTAGGACCAAAATGGCCCCGTCTCAATGTGATCCTATTATCCGGAATCGACTGTATATCATAAATTTTGTGGCTGACCTTCAGTGCAGCCTTTCAGAGGTTGCCAAACTTTGTCGAAAAAATGAAAAAGTGCCATGTTTGAGGCCCTCTAGTTCCCTGCATTCAGTCTCAATCATGGTTTTTGTACGTAATTTGTGTAAGAATATATATAAATTATTCCAAACCCTAATTAGTTGCATGGCTCACTCTCTGCGCTGCCAGAAAAGGGCAGTTTTTGTATCGAAAAATTATGAAAACTGCACTAAAAAGTGCAGTTTTCATAAGCCTTTATCTCAGTGCACCGAGGGTTAGTGTAAAACTGGATGCCTGCATTTCAAACTAGAGTATGTTTATTTTCAAAAACAAGTGACAGAACTATGGGCAAATTTTTTTCAAGAACACAATATGTATTTCAAAACAATAAAATGGAATACTCAGTTTTCAGTTCAGTCAACATATCCCGGTTTAAACTTTCCCCAGGGACTTCCTGATACTATTTAAAAAACTAGTATGATCAAAACATTACCATAAAAGAGTTATAAACTTGCAAGTAGACTGATTATGCTTACTCGCATACTTTATAATATGACAGAAGCAAAGTGAAAGAAAAACATCAAAATATGAAAAAAAAATGTACTTTTTAGTGCCTTGTATCTCAATGCACTGAGGGTTAATATGGAATTGGATGCCTACATTTCAAACTAGAGTATGTCTTTTCACAAACAAGTGACATAACTTTGGGCAATGCACTGGCAGGCTCATAAAATGCACTTCAAGATGAGGAAATTTCATACGAGTTGACGACGCATCCAGTTAGTTGTACATAAGTTATCTGCTTTGTCTTGCATTTTTTTTCTTGCCCCACTAGTCAGTTAGGTAACTATACCCTTGTTTTGTAATATAGCATTGCTTTTATCATAAGTAATAAAATATGACTTAGTTATTGTTTGCTATCACGATAGTTTAGTACAGAGAAAATAATTTTTGTCACTATAATGTACAGCAACGAATGTCAACGAACTGTAATGCACAGTACAAAAATGTCAACGAACTATGATGTACAGTACAAATGAAAAAAAGCTAACTTAATTAAAATAATGAAAAATGTACCTCAAACTCCTTCAAAAACGTGTTTCAAAAAGCTTACATTTTTACCACAATAACAGTTTTTTTTTTCTTCACTTTGCTCCCAGTTATCATAGTATGCGAGCAAGCATAATCAGTTTATTTTCAAGTCTAACTCTTTTGTGGTAAGTTATTGATCATACTAGTTTTTTAAATAGTATCTGGAAGTCCCTGGAGGAAAGTTTAAACCCGGATATGTTGATTGAATTGAAAACTAGTTCATTTTACTGTTTTAAAATATGTACAGTGTTCTTGAAAATAATTTGCCCATTGTTCTGTCACTTGATTCTGAAAATACACATACCCTAGTTTGAAATGCAGGCAGTAAGTTCTATACTGACTCTCAGTACACTGAGATACAGGCCCCTAAAAAGTACACTTTTTATCATATTTAATGACAAAACTGCTATTTTTTCGCAGCAGTGAGCATTCACCATTCATTTAATGAGCCTATTTAATAATTTATATATATCAGTACACAGATTGCTCGCAAAAATTATGGTTGAACCTCAGTGCATGGAACCAGGATGCTTCAAACATGACACATTTTCACTTTCTTCGGCACAGTTTAGCCACCCCTATCAGGGTCACTGAAGGTCAGCCATAAAATTTATGATATATTTCATTTGAGGCACTAAATATCATGTTGTAATCCCGAAGATTGCTTTTGCTGATGCTCAATGCGCAGAGATAATTGAATATTAAAAAATGTCAATTTGAGAAAAACCTTAAGTTGGGACCAACTTTCGGAGTTTTTGTGGGTCACAAAATTTTTTTTTTGGAAGAAAAGAAAAAATACGTACTATCTAAAATTATTCAAGGAAACCGCTGTAAAATTTTTAGCGAAATCAAAAATGGTATGTATCTGACCTTCCTGACGCTAATAAAAATTGGCTGTTAACTATATTCCTTGGATTTTTCCATAGTTCTGAATTTGAAAGATCAATTTAAGGTCTTCCAAAAGGCATGTAATAATTATCCTTACAAAATCATAGTGTACTTTTTATCAAGATTTAAATTACTTAAATGCATGCATTATTGTCTAATAATGTTAGTGTCAATATGGTCTCTGGTAAATTGCACCAAAATGATAAGATACTGTGCTATATCTGTTGCCAAGAATGACGAGGTAAATACAGGATCAGGGTGAGAAATTGGTCATCTTACTTATTTTATTGGACTTTCATCAGTAGTTTTGGGAAGCGAATGTACCAAAATTATGTTGTTAAAAGTACAGCAGCCTATAACTCATTGAAAAAGATGCATGCGCATTTTAAAAATATGTTTAGATAAAATGTGATTAACTAGTCTTGCAAGAAGCCATTTAACAATATTTAATACCCTTGCAAATGAGGATGCTCTGAATATTCAGTTTGGGCCAAAAACTTTAATATTCAGCAACCCAATAGTAAACGAACTTAATTATTCGACAATGGGTTAAAAATTCATAATTTTTTGTACAACAAAGGAGAGTTATTGTATAGTGTCATAGTACTACTAATACTGCTTTCAAACTAATTTTAATGTAAGAGAAGATAAAGGTTTTCAATATGCTTGAACACAGCTAAAAAGTGCGTCCAATATAATTACTGTATCTATTGTGCAGTGGTATTACAGTACTGCATTTTATTATTACTACATGCTATACATACAGCGCTGTTTCACTTTATGCCTCTCTCACCCTGATTTTGTGCATCGGTACAGTATTTTATGTTAAATATCACAGTCTTTCTTTGAAGTACTGTAAAAAATCAGTTCATGTAAAAATGTCAATATACATTTAAGAAATAGGTTCAGTTTCAGAGATGTTTTCAAATTTATAAAATAATTGGGTGTGTTTGTACAACATTCACCCCCCCCCCTTTTCCACAATGCAAAATTTTGATTTACGCGATGGGGTCTTAGAACGCATCCCTCGCCTAACTTGAAATTAGACTGTATGTAATAAATATTGCTCATGTTAATGTTATGCTACATTTAGATGGTATACATTGTTTTCATTTGTTTTTATTATAGTTGTAATAAAGTTAGAAGGTGGCTCTGACTTTGATTTAAAAGTCTTGGACAAACCATATGAAGAAGAAAAACCAAAAGAAACTTATTTAGCACCAGAGTAATTGTTTTTATGTTTACCTCTTATTGCATTTACTTAATTTTTACTCTTTTTTAAATCATCTTACTTCAATGTTTTAATTTTGAAAAATACCTTGTTACAAAATTACATTATCTTGTGTATACTTCCTGAATTTAAAGAAAGAATACGTACTATGAACTCTGAAATTTTATCTGCGCCTATTTTAGTAATAGTTCAAAAGTAACCAAAATCATGATGTGTAACAAAAACTCCCGTCTGATTGTTTTAAAGCTCTTTTAAGACAGCAGAGCTTTTCATGCCTGCAGAGCAGAAAGCTGTGCAGTCATGTTATTTTTTTACAATCTCAAAAATGCCTTTGTTTTAAAATGCGGAAAATTCAGTCTTATTTTTTATTTCATTTGAAGTGATTATTAAATGCTAATTGCAGAGCTTCTCTCCCAGGATTAAAAAAAAGGAAAAGTGCTGTTTTTGAAAAAAAAAATGGCATTTTTTCTAAACTAAAAGGCATGTCATTGTCTCAAAGTAACAGTGGGTCAAGACATTTTTGCCCACCCCTAAGAACAAGGGCACCCCCCCCCCTAAATATCGCAAAGACCTCCCCCTAAAATTTTCAATGCTGCAGTCTGCGCCATGCCCCCCCCCCCCCCCCGGCACATTTGACCCTGGTAAAGATCAAGACTCACAAATTTTCCTCAAAAAAGTGGCTAGTGGCCAACTAACTTGAAAAACGTAGAAGTCACCACTTTTGCCGAGTTTTGAAGTACAAAATATGGGGGGGGGGAGATACTTTTTCCTACTTTTATGAAATAAAAATTAAGTACTGCACACTCTAAAATAGAATTATTCAATTGCTGTTAATTCACATGTGGAAAATTTAAGCTAGGTTTTCATTTTTTCCCCCAGAAAAAAAAATGTATGAACAAGTAAAGAAGTTAAGAAACTGCATTTAAGATGAAATAGTTTTTGTTAATAGCAAAGCCTCCATGTAGCAATGGGGATATAATACAATGATTGTGCAGATAAAATGTAACACTTTTCAAGAAAATAATTATTTAAAAAAACACCACACACTCACACAATTTATTTCAAAGTTTTTCGTGCACCACCCTGCCTTCCGCTGTTTTCACTCTTAGTAAAAAATAACAGAAGAATATCATTTCACAAAAAGAAGGCGAAGATCAGAAAAAGTCTTAAATAGGTACATTACATGTTTGCGGGAAATCTTTAGTTATGTGTGCCTTTGATTCAAATTCCGCCAGTTTTTTAATGTTAATGCTGGATTTTGTTCCGCTTTTGAAAATTTGATTCATTAAAGCGGCTAATCCAATTACATGGCGCTCATTGTATTTGATGATCCTAAATCATCAAATCCTATTTGATGATCTAAATGATGAGTCTATTTTATATTGTTATTTGACTAGTGGATTTTTATAAATTCTCATTTTTTTAATACTTGAAATTTGTCCCAAAACAGACCTCTTGGCAGAGATTTAATTTAAAAATAATTATTTGCTGACCCAAAACATAATTGCTATCACAAAATTTTTAAGTGGTGATAGATATGCGCTTAAAATAGTTTGGTGCTTTTACTACCATTGCATAGCAAAAATTAAAAAAAAAAAAAAAAAACAACCATTTTGTAAGGTTGGCAAATGTTATTGTAAATACATGTAATTGACTTTTGAATGTCTTCATTATCTTCAAAGGAAAATGTTCGAAATGTGTTTTTGTACTTAATTAACTTGAAGCATTCTTCGAATGCAGTCAATCTTTTTCTGTTTATAGTAATAAGATTTCATATATTTTGTTTATTAAATATTTCTTCTATTTTTAATATTTTAAGCTGTTTAATTTGTGTGTTTTGCTCCAGTTATGAGTATGCAACTTTTTGTGCTTCGGTATGATTTGTATTCTTAACCATCTTACATAAATGAAGGTGATAATTAGTCTGTTTAACATGTAGTTCTGGGTGAGCACAAACACAAAATGGTTGCACACTCAAAAGGTAATGTGCTATTGCTTCCAAAGTTTTGAATCAATTGTATAACGTAATTTAATCTACTTATCTTTTTTTAGGCCCAAAGAAGAAGACAAAGAAGAAAAAGTTAGTGCTGCTAATATTTCTTATGTGCTGTTGTTAAATACTTTGTTTCTTAACTATGACATATATATATAAATTAAAGCAGTTAAATTTTAGCTAAAACATGACTTTTTAATTTTTTCATTAATATTTTATCTAAAAATAGAATGAGGACAAAATGCTTCCAAACTTTTTCCATGAAAAAATAATTAACTTTTCTCCCCATTTGAATAAGGAAATCAGTCTCTTAAAAACCCCTGGAGGAATAAAGGTCAGTTTTCCAATAGCGTCAACTATTGCTTTAAAAATCTCTACCAAAACTCTATTAAGGCCAGTTCCTAAAAATCCACATCAGCTTAGACTATTCTTTAATAACTTTGAGACTGTAAATTTTATATCCCGATTATTTTAAATAAAGCAGTGATGAAAATTTGAATTATAAATTCAAAATAAAATTTTTTGCAATGGTCTCTTGGCTGCAGAGGAAAAAAAAAGTTATAAAAACAAAAAGCACTGTATGACAATGGCTTCTGACAACTCTTGCTGATTCTTACGTAAAATGACCCTCTGAATCCAAATATGACCACCGGTTTCTCCTCACACATGCCACTTTTTGCAAATGGCACTCCCAAATTGTTTTCAGTTTTTGATAGTTTCATAGCCATTATTTATATTTGGAGGGGAAGGGAATATAAAAGTAGCCATTAACACTCTTCTGAGGGGCGAGAGAGATGCAAAGTTTAAAAGCATGAACATTTAGACCAAGTTGGGAGACTCACGGGCTATTCCCCCATAAAATATTTTTTAAATCATCAAAACCAAAATTTTTTTCTAGGGGTTTGTTTTACAATTTTTTCACTTAGTTTTCAGCAGAAAACTAGGATATAGAACTCACTCCTGTGAGCCCCCTGTCCAAATAATTTGGAAGTATTGCAGTGTGCATAGTTAGTCACATCGATGTTTTTCAGTAGAGAATCTTTTCCGTATTATTCAACTTGCGTTCCGAGATATAATTGATTGAAAATGAGCTTAAGTATGTTTATAAAGTAGCATTATATTTATATTTCTGGGGATGCACTTGCTCCATTGTTTATCATTTCTTGATATGATGGAAAACAATGGGAGCAGTGCACCTCTAGAGTTAGAAATATGCATCAATGGTATTGTATAAGCATGCCTAAGTGCTTTTTTAATCATAATTACATGTGGGAATGCAATTTGAATAGTATGAGAAAGTTCTTTACTGAAGATCTGCGATGCGAAACTAACTATGCAAAGTACAATGCTTCCAATATTTGTTTTTAAAAACTTTTTGGACATGTGGGGCTCATATTAGTGAGTCCTATTATTCTTAAGTTTTATGCAAAAAAAATAAGTTTAAAAATTGTAACACAAACTCTTTGGGGAAAAAAAGATTTTTTAGAGATTTTTTCGATACTCTAGCGGGGAATACCCCCTTGTATCTCGTGACTTGTTTTAAATGGTCATGCTTTTAGACTTTGCACCTTTTTAACCCCTCAGAAGAGAGTTAATGGCTAATATAATGCTACCTTCCCCTCCAAATAAAAATGGCTTTGAAGCGTTCGAAAACTGATACAAATGGACGGGGGCACTTCCAACAAAAAGTGGTACGTGTAGGGGGGAACATTGGTCATATTTGGATTCAGAAGGTCATTTTACATGAGAATCAACAGCACAGTATGATCAAAAGGGGAAACTTTTTAATGCCCAAATATCAGAGAAACCTAAAAATGTTGAAAGATTTTACTTGCCCACACTTGAGAGAAAATGACAACAACTTGGCATTTATTCAGCTAAATTCGTTTAATACAATAAAAATCAACATCTGATGCGATTTGAGATATTTTCAAATGTTGAATTTAAAATTGGTTTTCCTTTTCTAAAAATGCTTATAACTTTATTCCTGGTTAATTTATTTCAATTATAAATTCAAAACAAAATTTTCAGCGAGCAAACAGACATTAAGTATCAATAAAAAAAATCAAAGTGAAAAATTTAAAGTTTCTCATTATTAGAGAAGCATAAAAACAGTTGAAGAATTTTATTTGTCCACATTTGAGCAAAAATGGCACTAATTCAAATGATAAATCAGATTCAAAATTTATTTTCCATTTCTTAAAATGCATATACCATTTTTTCTCGTTAATTAAGTATGTTTGTTTCTGTGGACTGTGTAAGTAGAAAATGTTCTAAAGGAATATTTTATCCGATCTTAGCAATGAAACTAAAATTGAGGCAATACAATAATTCCAGTAGAAACAGCCATTTCTGGGTCTGAAACTTAAATTTCAAATTAAAAAAAACTATTCGTCAATTTCTCTTTTCGTCAACTGTCTATAAACCTTCCTAGCACTAACCAACACTAACTAAATTTTCAACAAAATTGGTTCAATAGCTTCTGTGTTTACCACGGCCATACACATTTGAAATTTATTTATGCAAAGAATAAGCTTCAATAAAATATTTGCTATTTGTAAAACTAATTCGGCTGCATTTCAACTATAAAAAACTGTTTATCATCAGCACTTACAGGAAAATGTAAATCTTTTTATCAAAAAGCCAGTAATGTCAAAAGTAAAATGTTTTTGCTGGAGAATTAAAAACATGGTCCCCCCCCCCCCCCAGGAGTTAGAGAAGAAAAGGATTGGTAAAAGTTGTAGATTTAATATACAATTAAACTTCAATATAACGATACCCAATTTAACGATTTCCTCATTTTGATGATGCATTTCACTGGTCCAAACTTTACTGCCTTGATTGTATATGCTCCTCAATTTAATGATATCCTTGATTGAACGATAACTTTTCCAGTCCCTTGACAATCGTTAAATCATGGTTATACTGTATGTATGAAAGTCACTGATGATTGGACAAGTTGATTCAACTAATGAATCCCGAAGATGAGATTGGTTAGAAGAGCTATAAATCTTTTATTTAATTGCTCCAGTTTTAATATTGTGCTATTTTGTTGGACAATTACTGAAAAGTGAAACATTTTGTCTCACTTTTCATTGCCAAACAAAATGTATCAAATTAACTTTCATAGAAGCTAATTTTTTACTTAAAAAGCCTTTTTTAAGCTAAATATTAGTTGTGAATGTTTATTAAATATCACTAAAGATACGCATTATGTATTGCATGTAAATAGTTTAATTTCTTTTCAATTTAGACAGAGGAAAATGTAACTGTAAAAAAGAAAAGGAAACATTCTCACAGCTCTCGGTCTGGGGATGAAAGTTCTGTTGATTCTGAATCTGAAGTGGAATCTGTTCCTCCTGGTATAGCTTTCTTTACTTTATTTGAAGCAAGCTTTCCAAGAATTACAGTACTTTTTTGTTAATTTTCATTAGATATTGCATATTGAAATGATTTATGTTCTGTCCAACAAAGGCTTGTCTGTGGCATTCAAGTAACACAAGACTCAAAGCTGGCGTATACAGTAAAACTTTTAACGGATACTCCCAAGTAGCGGACATTTCCTTGAGTCGCAGTCTCTTTTTATAGGCTGTTTCATATAATTTACTCTGAATAGTGGACAGTTATTTTAACAAAAAAAAACTGTTATAACCTTTTTTTTTTTAAAGTTAAACATACACAGTGTGGTTATATATTTACGAAAAAAGTTACCCCTTTATTAGCTAAATTGTTTTATAGTAACCTTACAAAACACTTTTGTTTTTTGCAACACGAATGTTTTTTTTTAAATTATTTTTCCTTAACCTATTAATACACTAGGAGACGCTGGTTCATCATCATCACTATCATGGTTAAAAATCATGTCCAGTGCTTCATCGACTGTTAAACTGAAAAAAAAAATGCATGAAATAATTGTTATATTATTGCTTTAAGCAATAATACAATTCTAAAAGAAACTATTTCGAGTAAATATTAAATTGAGAATAAAAGCTGCATATAAAAATGTTATATTTTTTACTTAGAACAAAAATAAAATTCTAAGAAACTTTCAAAAATTAAATTATCTCGTAAATCATGCAGTCGTTCATTTATGGAACAATAAATGAATACGTGAAACTTTCATAAAATATACGCGCTATCATATAAACAAATATGTAAAAACTATACATCCACTCAAAGACCTCTATCGTATGTATTTATATGATAGCAGTAACCTATGCAATATTTGGACTTCAATGAGGTCAGAAAAACCATCATTGTTTTGAATATATTACTTGAAATATAGATTTTATGATCTAAATTGGTAAAAAATATGGAATGCATTATAATCTGTACATAGATATTACTTTTTTATACAAACATTAGGTCAAACACTGTTCCGGTTACCCAAGTAAAATTGAGACTACTCATTCACCAGTTGGTACATTTTTCTACCATTAAAAAAAAGTCACCGCACAAAAAGAAACAAAGATGGAAATAACTTTTAAAAGCACAATTATATCAAGCAGACTGGTTCAATTGGAAATATATTTTAGAAATTACAATATTATACGAAAAACTTACCATTTACTTCTTGAAGGATGCGGCATGGCAAGGGATTGATCGTTCGCACAAGTCTTAGGCCTAATACAACACACGCTTCCAAAAAAAAGCAGCAATTGTAATTTTCTTCCTATCTGTGATTCTTTACTTCTTGAAATATGTGCTTTAGTTTTTTCCACAGTCTTTTGGAACAAAAAGTTTAAAATAATAATTTTGATTTTTCTCAAATATGTCATTTTCAAAAAATTTCATTTTTTTACTGTTTATTATTATTACTGAGCACTACGTTCCCTGAAAAAGAGAGCTTCCACTTTTTCTTTTAACAGATTTTAGAGGCATTTGAAAAAATGAGGATTTTTAAAAAACTCTTTACGTAATTGCAGACCTGAAAATTCAAAAAGAAATTTCACAAGTGACCAGAAAACACTTTTAATTAGTTTATATAGCAAAATCTTCATTCTGAGTCTCTACTTTATCCAGGAGTTTTATTTTTTATGAAAACTAGAACACGGGCTCAGGCCGATTCTCTATTTCCCCCACGCACCCTTTCTGCATAGCGCCGAAAGAATCGATAAGCACAATGCTATCTTGTTCTCACTAAATTTCATATCCTGAATAAAATGGCGACTCAAAATGATAATTTCGCTATATAACTTAATTATAAGTGTTTTCTGGCCACTTGTTGAGATTTTTTTTTTTTTTTTTTCGAATTTTCAGGTCTGCAATTAACGTGAAGAGTTCCTTAAAAACCCTTATTTTTTCAAATGCCTCTAAAATCTGTTAAACGAAAAGTGGAAGCTCTCCTTCTCAGGGAACGTAGTGCTCAGTGGTACTAGTAAACTGTTTTAAAAAAAAAATTGAAATTGACATATTTGAAAAAAATCAAACTTTTTTTTTTTTTTCAAAAGACTGGAAAAAAAACTAAAGCACATATTTCAAAATGTTGCAAATGTTTTTAAACAAGAAAAAATATCCTTTTAAATAAAACAAACCGCAACAAAATATATTCTACCGTTCCTGAGATAATGTACTTTAAAAATTTTGATGAAAATCCCAAGTGAGAAATCATGACAGGACTGCCATATTTGGCGGCCTGTATCTGGGCCCAGGAATTTTTTTGGGCAAAACAAAAAAAAACGTATTGATTAATTTTTTATGAATTTAAACATACGTTAAATTCGAAAAAATCCAAGACCATCATGTTACAGCCTTGTTGAATTGACATGGATTCTACCTATTGAACTGCTGGCACCATCTAGTAATGAATGAAAAAAATAATTCCACCTGGTACAATTTTGTACCAAGCGGCATGAATGGGTTAATGCGGTCACTCTATAAATATGACACATTGTTGCGCATTTCTAAAAAGTGTTGACTCATATTAAAGTGCGAAAGATACTGGACGTTGTGTGTCATAGTTGAATGTTTCAATTTTTATTTCTTAAAGCACAACCAATTTTAACTGTTTGGACAGAGAAGTTAAGCTATTTTTTACTTTTACGCATACCGTATTTTCCTGCATATTATTCGCGGGCGGCCTATAATCTGCAGGTCCTAAAATCGGCCTGAAGAAAAAAAGCTTTGTATAATCCACGGATAATTCGATGTAAAAAGATATTTGAATTTAACATACCATTTGAGCAACTAAACTAAAAAGCATGGAAAAGTAATTGCTTTAAAGGCATAATCAAAATTAATCTTAAATATAAACTAAAATATAATGATTTCTTCTTGAAATCTTGATTATAGTACACTAATTATTTGAAAAACAAAGAGTCAAGGCAAAGGAGCAAACGGTCTAATGTTGTGCAAAGGGCTACCTATTTCACTGTAATCTTGCTTATTTTACATGACCAAGTGGAACATCCAAGCAACGTAAAATAACCAACATACAGGCAGGCAGCGAGGAAGAACCTGCATGCTTCGTAAAATAAACAACATTCAGTCGGCGTATGGTCTCGATGGGTGACTCCTACTGTAAAAATATTGAGTTTCAATGCGTTGGTGTTAAGGGGAAAAAAGTCACAGATAATCCGCAGATTATATGCAGGAAAATATGGTAGTTCTTTTTTTTTTTTTTTTTTTTTTTGCACTTCAAAATTCAACTGCATCTATAAGCACGCGACAGTTTTTATTTACTGGAAAATTAGAATTTCTAGGCATTTCCCAGAATGTTCATCTTTCGCTCTAGCAGCACAGAACTGCAAAATATTTCTTTCTTCATCCAATTTTAAAATTGCCCAATTAATTTTCTCATCTTTGTTAAAATTTCATGTTGTAAATGAAAATAATTTTTATGTGATATAAATCCATTTTTTAATTCTATAATTTTGAATTAATAATTTTTATCATTATTTTCAAATAAAAATTTAGAAAATGTAGAAGAAATTGAAGAAGTTCAGATAGCAGAAAATGGTGATATCAAAAAGGAAACATCTCAAGCTTCTTCACATTCTGGTTCTGAAAAGGAAGAAGATAGCATGGACAAAGAAGACAGCATGGATAAGTCTGATGTTGTTGAAAAGGAAGATGTTGAAGATAGTCAGACAGAAAAAGATACATCCATTAAAGAGGAAAGTAATGAAATGGAGGTTGAAGACACAGAAAAAAAACTTGAAGAAGGTATTAAGTTTTATAAGAATCATTTAAACCTTTTCTGAAATTTTGGTGTTAGTGTCAGTGAAAAAAAAATGTGCCAATACCTTAGTTTTAACTAGGGATGCACTGGATAGTGATTTCTCCGGATACCGGATATCCGATGCCCCCTTACCTGCCGGATTCGGATATCCGGCATTTAGATTGCATTGCATGTTCGCATATTTTTCTACAACGCCGTTTCAAAACAATAAATCAAACTTGTTCCACATATCATTTCTTTAAAAACATGTTAAGTACATTCAAATGTACTTTTTTAGAGCCTCTATATTTTAATTTAGGAATTGTGCTATATATAAAATGAAACATTAAAATATTGTTTTATTTCAACAGATTTTTTTGAAATAGACAAACTTTCGGCAAAAATTAATTCTGTATGTAATGTACACATGGTTTAAACTTTTAATTATTCATAGTTGAAATCTTGAAGGTCGTATAATGAGTCGTGTTTGTTATTAGATTTGCATGACATGTAGAAATTTTTTTTAACTTCATCATAAAGTAATACATTTTCTTGTTTCCAATTTAGAAATAACAAAAAATAAAACTTTGCTTTGAAATCATTTTTATTACAGATAATACACGTGTAAAATTTTTCTAACATACAAGTTAAAAAAGAAAACATTTAAACAGGGCCAGTTTGACTCAAAAAATAAATAAATAAACTTAAATAATCAACTTAAAATTTTAATTTAATTCCAGAAATAAAGGTAAATTTTCTCTAAAGATGCAAATAAGCATCTTAAATACAGGGGTGCCCCCCCCCTAAGAACAAGGGCCCACCCCTAAAAACCATACATACCTCCCAAATAGAAAGGCCCCCCCCCCAAAAGAGAAATACCCCTAACCCCCCCCCCCCAGGTGGGCAACCCAGTTAACAAATTAAAAAACTTATGCTAAAATAAACAACTGAAAAATTTACTTTAATTCCAGAAAACAAAGATAAGATGCAAATTAACATCTTAAATACAGTATTAAGAGTCATTCTCAACGCGTTCACTTTTTAAAAACAAATTAATAAACTTACGCTTAAATAATCAACTTAAATGTCCCTTTAATTCCAGAAAATAACGATTCACATTATTAAAGAAAGGAAATTAATATCTTAAACATATTATTAAAAGTCGTTCTCATGGGTGCAAGATCTTCCGTCTCAGGACGGATTTCCGTCTTGACAAAATTTCCGAGACGGAGGTTGGGACGGAAAAATTCAATGACGAAAAGAAATTCGATGACTTTCTTTTAGTTTTTAATGAAAAAAGAAAAATTGAGTGTTTGAAAAATATGCTTTAATATTACTGGACCGTTCCATAACCACGAATTTACATCAACATTCTCTCGGTTTTCTGCCATGGGCTCGTTTTGTTTGCAACATGCTTTTGGAGGAGTGGCTTTTCGACTTGCGCCGTTTCACTTTTTTTTAGGTGTAGCTCTGTTATTTCCAACTCACTGCATTGACCAAGGAGTTGCTGGTTGGAAACACCGATGGGCAACCGTTCCTGCATTTTTGACAAAGACTTGAGGAAACACTAAATTATGTCATTGAATGTAACGCTCGCTAGACTGGGAATATTGGAGGGGGGGGAGAGAAAGGAAAGAAGAAAAATAACGGAGCACGAGTTTGCGAAAAAACGCTGCTCTTGCAAAGAGGGTAATCTGTTCGCAAATTAAAACGTTGGTTTTAAAACGTTGATATCTTGGACAATCTAAGGCGGGGTGGGGGGTTACTCACGGGTTACAGTATAAAATATCGAAAAACTGAATTGAAAATATTTTTGAAGCTAGGAGTGGTTCAATATTTCTCCTCTGCAAACCCTTAAAAATTTAAAAGTCAAAAAGTTTTAGGCTGTCTTTAATGATGTAAAAGCGGGGAGGGGGAGGTTTAAAAAAAAAATCAAAGACTGGAGACTTAAAAACACTAATTTAAGCAATCTTTGGTGAATTTATGAGAGATGGTTTTGGTGTTTTAACATGAAAATGTTTTATAGCTGATGTATTAAAAACTATTTGAGGCTATATGTAAATGACTTAAGTTAAAAGGCATTTGAGACCCTCTTCCGAAAAGTGTTTGTAATTGAAGTCTTAAAATGTTCATGCTGTCTTTGGCAATGTTAAGAGGGAGGGAGGTCACTCTCTTTAGGCGAAATTCCGAAATTGGAGTCTTAAAAGTGCAACTTAAGACCATCTTGGGGTTCGGGGTTCTCCTTTCCCAAAAAAATATTCGAAGCTGAAGTACTCAGCTTTAGGTAATCTTTGGAAGACTTAAGAAGAAGGAATTCAAAGGCTTTCTCTCAATACGTTTTAGAATTTAAATTCTTAAATCTTCGGTGATGAAAAGGGGAAACCATAAATTTAAGTAAAATTTAGTGAACTTAGAGGAAAGAGTTCGGGGGGGGGGGGGTCTCTCTCCCCGGAAGTATTGAAATGCTATTTTAGCTATTTTTGAGTGAGTTAAGAGTTAGGGAATTCAGGGGTCTTTCTCGAAACGTTTTTGAAATTGAAGTCTTAAAACTTTGGGTTGTCATTGGGGATGTGTGGAAGGGAGTTGCTCTCTCAATAGAAAAATTAACCTTAAACAAAAACTTACACTGCATTTAGTAAACACAATGAGAGGAGGGGGGTATTCCGCACCCTCAGCCCGAAATATTTTCGTTTCTGAAATTTTTAGAGCTTTGTTTTGGGCTATCTTTGATTGACTTAAGGGGGAAGGATGTAGGAAGATTCTTTCAAAAAGTTTCCAAATTAAAGTATTAAAATTTTTAGGCGGTCATAAGTCATGTTTATAGGTAAGAGGGGTACTATTCCTACAAAACAATTTAGAAACTGAAGCCTTAAAAATTGAAATTTAGGACATTTGTGGTGAATTCAGAGGAAGGGTTTCGGGAGTTCTCTTCCGAAAATTCTCTGATGCTGAAATATTTAAAGCTCCACTTTAGACTATATTTGAGTGCCTTAAGAGGGATGTGATTCGGGAACCCTGCCTGGGGTTAGGATTCGGTTCCCCTATTTCTTTTTTTAATTAATGAATGTTGGAAAGGGTACCTTGTTTAAAAAATATATCTACTTCACTGAAGCGATTTTTTATTGCTAATTCTATCTTATAAAAGAATTCTTTTTCAAATGAAGACTGTATGGGGGAATGGTGACAGTTCATTATCATTAGTCGGCTTTCCCCTTCCCCCAACTTTCCTTCTTTTCTAGTTTGTTAGCGCTATCTTGGGTAGACTTTCCGATCAGAACTGATTTATGTTGCAAAAGTGAAAATCTTATGTCCTAAGCGATTTTATTGCTACAATAAAAATGTTTACGATCGGCGAAAAACTAATGGTGGGGTGCTGCAAACGCTTTTGCCCCTTACATTATCAAACATCGTTTAAAATTGCGTTTTTGAAACTTCAATTTCGAAATGTTACCGAAGGTGGGTTCCTGAACTTCATCCCTTCAATAGTGCATTCAAAAAGCGTACAAACGTTATGAAATTTAAATTACAATTTGTTTTTAAATCTTCAATTTCAGGAAAAGCCCATAGCGTTCCCCCCCCCCCCTTCTCTAATATTTTTTGAAGGTTGCCCAATATTTTGATTTTGGGACTATCAGTTTGAAATAATTGATGTAAGAGTCCCTGAACCCCTCCTTTCCCTGAACTTTACCAAAATGGCCTACCATAGCGTTTTTTGGACTTCAATTTGAAAAAAATTTATGGGGGAGACCCCCAGACCCCCTCCCCCCTTTTATTGCCGGATTTTAGACTTTTTGGAATTGTGATGTCAAATCACTTAAATATTACAATTTTAAGGCTTAAAATTTAAATCAAACAGATTCCAAAACTGGCATTGTTAAAATCTACAACATTTATCAGGGGCTGTCCAGGATTTTTCACAGGGTCTGTTTTTTGTGAAAAACCAAATAATTTTGTGAAAAATCAAATACTTTTGTGAAAAATCAAATAATTTTGCAAAAAAAAAAAAAAAATTTTTTTTTTTTGCAAAAACGAAAGTTTAGACTCTTGAGATGGTGGAAACTGCATCATTGACACTTAAAGTTGAGTGTTTTCCCTCGTTTCTGTTGAGAATATCATTCTTTAGTGCTTTTCTAGTATTTGGGGGGGGGGAGGCATTGCTCACTGGGGGGGGGAGATGGACACCCCTCAAGTATCAATATTTATCTACCATTCTACATCATGTTAAATTATACTAGAAATGTTATTTGTATAGTATTTAAAACAACTGTAAGAAAAAAAATTCAGTCAGGGGTTCAGCATTTAAATTTTTAACCCAAGACACTGTTTAAGAGCACAGAGTTTCGTTTAAAACTTATAAATTCCGTGATTTTTACAAAAATAAAAAATATTTTATTTGTTTACTTCTTAACTAAGCGTACTAAACATCGAAAATGCGAAAAATCAGATTCCTATAGCAGATGCAAAGAGATTGCAATCTTCAAAGTGAAGGCATCAAAAGTATAAAAACGGCTTGTAAAATAAATATTTTGGATAAAATTATTTTAGAATTGCATTTTAGAGCCCTATGATAAACATATCATTAATATCTGGACACAGTTGATGCAAAAATAATAATAATAAATAAATAAAATAAAAAATAAACGATCAATTCAGCATTTTAATTATTGACTCATAAAAGAAAATGGAATAGGGAAGTTGCAACCTATTAAATGTTCATATTTTGGCTATTGGATATGGTTAATTGACCCTCAAAACTAAAAAATTCACCATCGCCGAATTTTAAAACACCGTGGTTGATTTTTAATGAATTTTTAAAAATCCACGCGCAAAAGTGCGCTCTTCTGAAACGTCACGAGCCTACGTCACAGGGCGCGAATGGGCAGTCTTCCGCCGAAGATCCCCTGTTTTCGCTAGGGACATTTTGAGCGCGCTGATATTTTTATTTTTTAGAAATTCAATAATCCTTTTGAACACACTATGGAGACCGGATTCGTTAAAGCACAATCTAAATAATCTTCCTCATGTAACATCAATGATATTCGAATATTTCCGAGAGGATGAGAGGTGTAATGTTCCAGAAATGCGAGGAGATAAGCCTTTTACGTTTTGTCTTCGAAGTCGAATGCGTGACCTTCGGTTTCTCCCCTATCGGAAGAGTGCATGACGTCACTTCCTATGCCATTTGACGTCACAAGCGCTTGAACTTTAAAAATTAATTTAAAGAAAACTACTTATCGTATCGCAAAATTTTTTTCACCTATGACGTTCATACGTGTTACTCTATCATGTAAAAATAAAATTGAAAAATCGAAAACTTCCCTATTCCACTTTAAAAACCTGAAATAAGCTTTGTTACAAAAATAAAGAACCCTTTTCATTTATTTGCATCCTAATAAAGCGAAGTTAGCTTGAAAAAAGAATGAAATATGATTCTCATATTGGATGTAAAAAGATTTTTTTCAAAATGTAGGCATCTATAGAAAAAAAACGGTAAATAAAAAGTTTATTTTAAGTTAATTATCCTTTTTAGCATAGAAAAATCAAACCCATATAACTTTCTCCCAAAATAACAATTAAACATCGCACCGCCAGACGCTAAGTGGCGATAAACAGTTAAACATTGCACCGCTAGACGATGACGATGACGCTAAGTAGTGATTAGTTTGAATTTGGAACCCTATCTGAAGCGATCACCCCCCCCCCCCCCCCTTACTACCCTTTGCAGTTCTAAGTTCATTTCGCTGTATATTATTGATTATTAAATCATGAGTGGGGAGAAAAGTGCTTACTACGCCTATTCAGAGAATGTTGATGCTTTTTCAAAGAAGTTTACAACAACACCGCTGCATAAAACAAACAAGCAAAATTATAAACCAAACTGACTTTCAGCTGTTAATTTCTTTCAAAGAAACCAACAACAGGCATTATATTTATTTGGCCGTAGTAATTATTTATGGCTTGCAGGAGCATCACAAGAGTGCCGATTTTTTTTTTCTTCTGCGAAATTAGCTGATTTTGTGTAAGTTGATTCCTCTAATTTAACTTTAAAAAAGGTTCCAACCATTATCGTTTTTATACAGGAAATATGCTGTATTATTTTAATCTGAGATTTGCTCTTTCAATAAACAATTTGTGAAAGATCCGTTTTTGTTTATCAGAATTTTGTGAAGGGTCCGTTTTGGTTGATCAGGATTTTGTGAAAGGTCCGTTTTGGTTGATTGGATTTTTGTGAAAGGTCCGTTTTGGTTGATCGGATTTTTGTGAAGGGTCCGTTAACGGACCCAAATTTGCTCGGGCCAGACCCCTGTTTATACATACAAATTTTTCCTTAAGCCCGCATGTGGGTGGGGGGGGGGGGGGGGCTGAAAATATTTTCCGTCTTGAACACATCACCAAACTTGCACCCATGGTCGTTCTCAACATGTTAACAATTTTTTTAAACATAAATAAAATTATACTTAAATAATCAACTGAAAATTTCACTTTAATTTCACTTGCCTGATCTGCCACCCTCCCTTCTCCTTCCTCTAAAATGTGTCATGCTTTCAATAAAATGAATTGTACGTTTGTTCTGAGATTTTTTTTTTCAGGAAGATTTCAACTCATTTTTACGGAAGTGGAATAATTTAAAAAAGGGGGAGAAAACTTTTACGGATAACTAAAAATGGAAAAAATACAAGCGCAACACAAAATTTTGGATATGAATGAATGCAATGAAAGGATTTTAGCATGTGTAGAAATATACAAGCAAATATAATTTCAAAAATAGTTCGTTGTACAACTGCGCGCACTGGGTGCAAGCATCGACTACGTCATTGGTCACTACATATTGGTTTCTTGATGGTTCTTCATCCTTTTAGTATCACTGAAAACGGAAGTTTCCACACCCTACTACTCTAAACATTGCTTTGTTTCAGTGCAACTATTCCGCATTTTTCATTAGTTTCTTTCATTCTTCGTTTTAATGTTCATGAGATATAATGGCACCAAAGCGTGCATTATTAAATTATTAATACACTGTAACTATATTATTGTTTTATTTACATGTCTCTCTCCCATTGACCATTAATTTTTTACATTGTAACAGAGTTTTATGTTGAATAATACAGCTTTTTTTATGCAAGAAACGGTAATATATAGTTAAGAAATGGTTCAAAATAGTGTGAGAGGTGTTTACAAATGCCTAAAAATTTTTAGTCTGTTTCTAAAAATCCGAATTCATACATTTTTCTACTACGCTAAATTTCAACTTACGCGAGAGGAGTAGTGGAATGCATTCCTCCCGCGTCGGAACTTGACTGCATTTTAATTTTCAACACGGCCACTCCTCCAACTTCAAGCGCTTTGATATGAACCATTTCAAGGTCGACTTTTCACTTCAGCATGTTAAAGCAGAGAGAGAGAGAAATTATTGGCAACATACCGTCAGCAGATTCGCGAAGGGGGGGGGATGACGCGGGGGAATGCCAGAAGCTAGGTTTGAAGAGGAATGGTCATTTTTGAAGCAGCAATTAAAAGAGAAAGCATTATCGAAAAGTTTATGAAACAGTGAAAGCTTTAATTGGAATTTTTGCAAAAGTAAATTCAAAATTAAACCCTCATTTCATACCGGATACCCCCACATCAACCCCGGATATCTCTCATATTTTTACCGGATATCCTGCAAAAAACTGTCGGATATCCGGATCCGGAGTGGCTTGCCGGATCGGATACCTCATAGTTCCGGATAGTTAAAAAATCAGCCGGAAACCGGATAGTTACCGGATATCCGGTGTATCCCTAGTTTTAACCTTTAGGGAGTTCACAAACTTGTTAGGTTATGAATGTTTAAAATGTTTCTTTGTTACTACAAAATTATGTTCAGTCACTGCTTACATTTAGTGTAACTACATTTCAGAAGGTGAAAAAGAGGAAGTTGAAACTGTTGAAGAAGACAAGGAGCCAAAACCAAGAGCCCTTCACAAAACTCATTCGATCTTTTTGCGATACTTAGCTCCCTCCATTACAAAGCAAGAAGTTGAAGCAGTAAGTCTCTTTCTAACATTAATTGTTTTGAAGCTGAAAAGAGTAACATTAACATTGCTGTCAACTCTTACTATTTGTTCGGGAGACTCCCAAATTTTGATGCCTTCTCTAACAAAGGACCCTGCTAGGTACTCGCATGAATATCAATATCCCGAGACGTAATTTTGTATTCGCAACCCAGGAGAAAAAATGATTAAAAATAAAATTTTACAGCTTGAAATGTCAAAACACGTTCAATGAGTAATCAACACAATTCTTATAGCAGACCCAAAGAGTGAAGAAACAAATTTCCCCCCATTTCTTAGCTCAGGGGTCAAATGGCGGCCGTGACACTTCTCAAAGAGAAACGTTGCAGAGGCCCCGGCTAGATACTAGATGTTGTGTGCTGTTTTCTTTATTGATTCATTTATTTACTCCTTTTTTTATGAAAATAAAATTAGTTCCTGAAATTTAGATCCTGTCAGATTTCCAAGCACCAAATTTCGAATCCTATATAGACTTTAATTAAAAAATCCCTTCCTATATTTAAAAAACCTTGTTCAACTTAAATTTTTGTCATTAAATTTATTCATACTAAGTCTCCCTAATTTTAAACTTTCAATGTTTGTAGCTATGCATTAAGTTTTAATGGATAATTAAAGTAAGCATTTTGTCTTCCTAGAACTGAAACGCGTAATTTGAGTTTTATTTTCCTTTTGCAAAATTTCAATACAATCTTTATCCTCTATATTTTTTTAATTCATTTTTAATTTTTTTTTTTTTTTTAAGGGTGAAAAGTGCTAAATCCTTATAATAACAATCGATTTTCTACTTTTAGCTTTGTAAACGATTTCCTGGATTTCTTCGGGTGGCCATAGCTGATCCGCAACCAGAACGTAGGTTTGTGAGAAGAGCTTGGGTTACTTTTGAAAGATCAGTCAACATAAAGGAAATGTGTTGGAATTTAAATGGTATTCGTGTAAGTTAAATTTTTTGTTTCCACTCTGATACTACTCTGATTTCTGCTTTTCACTTGCCAAATAATTTAAAATATCACACTCTGTTATTGGTTCAATTGATCAGTAACATGTTTTACATGGTTTTTACGAGGGTTGCTGGGTGAAAATTCAGGAAAATAGCCTAATTGCTTTGTGAAATCAGCCAAAAATAGCCAACCTGCAGAAAAACAGCTCTCCTTTCTAGATATATTGGAAATCTTCAATTACAACTAAACTAAAATACTCATAAGACATTTCCTGCGTTTTTATGTGCAAGACTTAGTGATTCTATATTTTAATGCTTAAATATTTTTCCAAACTATTGTTTAAAAAAAACTGCTTTTATTTTCATTCTAGATCTTCTATAATTTTTGCATTTCTTGGTATTTAATCATCTTATGATGAAATAATTAATATTAAAGCAAGATAAAAATTTGTTTTGCTAGTACTTCTGAATTTTTCAAGCCAAACCTGACAACCCGGGAAGTTGGAAGCTATTAATATAAGCTACCTAAAATCTACTTACTTTATTTTTATTTTAGCAATTTATTTCTACATTTTTCACTGTAATATAAATTGTTAAATAATTGACCTCAGCAATCAGCACTGTTATTGCCAAATCTTCAAGTTTAAATACTTGAACTCTTGAATCAAATGCAACTGAAAAAATGTAGCACATGCCTAACTTACAACAAAAATATCTCATATGTTTCCTAGTTTCACTCACAGCAAAATTTAGAAATAAATTTGTAACTACTTTTAATTTTTTAATGACCTATTGTTCTACATTAGTTTTAAATTTATAAATATTATTTATTAGCTCTCAACCTTTTGAGCTTTGTGCCATGCTTTGAACACTGATGTCATGCCCCCCCCCCTTCCCCCCCAGCACATGTGGTCAACTATCAGAATTTAAAACGAAAATGGTTAGGATAGCTGGAACTAATTAATACAAGAAAATTAATTTCATGCACAATTTTTAATGTTACTACTCTTAAATTTGTTTTGAACATTTTTCAAACTCATGAAATCAAGGGAAAGTGCAAATCAATTTGAAGTATCTAAGTGCAGTTGGCATATTATGCCATGATATTCTTTGACAGGCTCTCATGGATTATGCACGCTTTAGGTTAAGAACTTTAGGTTACAAATTTTTGTCTAATATTGAATTTTATGTTGACAGTAACCAAATCGACACTTATTAGGGACCACGCTGGGAATTTCAAGTAGTTTGCCAGCAAATTAAAAGTGGAACCCAAATTTCAAAAGTGTTAGCCAAAACTAATTTTAATTGTTTTTTTTTTTTTTTTTTTAGATAAAACTTACATGAAAGGGACGTATAGGTTTGTAATAAACATTTACTTATATTTTACAAAACAGCATACCAATAGCAATATATTAAGGCACTTAATTTTGATTCTAGTTGCAATCAGCTTTCCTTGCGGTTGGCATTGACTTCAGTTTGGCTGCATGTTTTGTTCTCTTGCAGAATTAAGAATCTTTTCACATAATTTTAAGGATTGAGGAAAATACTTTTTTCTGTTGAAAATTTGGAGAAACTTATGTTTGCCAATACCTATGCCAAATCAGAGTTTTGTTTGCTGAATTTACAATTTTATTGCGTTTGGAGCGGTTATGAATGCGTAGCCTTGAGCCTACTTATTTTGTTACTGTAGAAAGCTTGAAAGATTTCATATCTTTGTTATTTTGTTTTATTTATTTTTTCGTAAGCAAGGTTTCTACCTCTCTTAAGCACTATACAACTCCCTAAAAGTCACAATAAATTAAATATTTGAATTCTACATCATAATGTGACAAATATTCCTTTAATTAATAATTCATTCATTGCATGTTTGTAGATTATTTTTTTGTTCATGTTATTCATTCATTGAATGTTGCTTTAGCTACGAGACAGTGAACTAGGAGCCATCGTCAATAGAGATCTGAGTCGCAGAATTAGATCAGTGAATGGCATTTCATCACATAAACAAGTTGTTCGTGCAGATATCAAATTGGCTGCAAGAATCATCCAGAATCTAGATCGACAGAAAAAATTGTGGGATGAAGAAGATAAAAAAGAGGTTGATGAAAGAGTAAGTTTATTATTAACTAGTAATACCTGCACGGATTTGCCTGTAGTAGAAAATTAATAGGTCATTTGGTTCGCCTGTATATTTATAAATTATGGTTGTGATAATTTACTCAGTAAAAATTTCTTAAAATTGGAATAGAAAAAGAACAAAATTGAATTTTCAAAAATTCACTTCAAGGTGCACACCCCCATACTACAAACTAATTTTGTGCCAAATTTCATGAAAATCGGCCGAACGATCTAGGCAAGTCACAGATATCCAGACAGTCTTTCAGCTTTATTATTAGTCAAGATGCTGTCAAAAGAGTGCAAAACAAGTTATGCATGTAAATCAGCATATATTTGCATTATTTTTTTATGAAATTACTATCACTTCTATCTGGCAAACTTAACCTGGCAGAATTATAAAGCCTATGCAGATCCTAATCACAGCATTTTAAGGTTGCCAAGTTTAGTTTTGTCCAAACTATAAAAGAGGACAAACATTTCTTTAGATGCTTGTTCATTTTATTTGTTTTTACGAACTTGATTTGAATTTAAAAAAAATAACGGAAGTTGTATATTAATATTTACAGGGTTCGCACGGGTCATGGAAATCCTGGAAAGTCATGGAAAAAAAATAAGCAAATTTCAGACCTGGAAAAGTCATGGAAAATTGAAATTTTCATTGAAAGTCATGGAAATTTATTTCAAGTCATGGAAAAATGTCCTGAACAAAGAGAAAGTAACAGTAACTAAAGGAGCATTAGAAATCTTGAGTGATTTAACAGTATAGCACATAAAAGCTATTAAAAGTGGAAAATTGAACGATCCCAAAATCAAATCTGAATTTTGAAATCTCATTACATCCACTTCTGTCGCAGCCGCTTGTCTTTTTTTGCGATGTGATTTTACTGCTTGGACATCCTTTATTTTGAATTTACTGTTATTTTCTACACTTCTTTTGTTTCATATTCTGTAGTAGCGAAATTTCACGTTCTTAGTTTTGCCACGCCCACTCAAAAAAAAAAAACAAAACAATTCAATTGCATCCAAGTTCGATTCCATCATTCTTAAGAACATTATTATTAAACTTATCAAAGTTTATCTTCATTTGCTGAAGATTTTGGAAAATAAAGGTCTTTAGTCAGGCTATAGAATACAGAAAAAGAGGAATTCTAATACTCTAAAACAGTAGTGCCCAACATACGGCTCGCAAAACTAATCCATGTGACCCACTGCTACGTTCAATGTCAGGAATCAAACATGTCCTGAATTTCTGTTTCTATTAATTTATATGCATTTGAAAATATGCAAATAAGTAAACAAAACAAGTATACTTTTGAATCAGAAGATTGATTCATTACTAAATGGTTTTTTCAAAACAGATCTGATTTAGAAACATAAAAAACTAAACTATGGCTTTACTTTAAAGAATCAAAATACTGTCAAGTAACGTGGATGATTAAGTGCACTGTTGACACTAAAAGGCAACTTTTGAAGCAAATTTATTGAAACTTAGTGATGACTCATTCAACCTTTGTCCCAGTCAATATCATTCTGCCTGTTTATAAATAAAATATCTGACATTTAAGCATCATCCTATTCGTTTCACTGCATTTTTACTTTACTTATATTTATATGATAAAGTCAAGAATAGTTTGGTTTTTTAGGTGTACACTTATATTTTTCCCATTACGAGTAAGTGCTTCAATGAGGCTGTGGCATTCATGTAGACGTTTTGCTAATGCTCATTTCCAAACATTATCAAGTTTGAGATTAAATAGTGTTATTCTTTTCGAGTAACGAGGTCATGAAAATTTTCATTGAAGTCATGAAAAAGTCTTGGAAAGGTCATGGAATTTTTTCATCCAAATAGAGTATGAACCCTGTATTTATTAATAATGCTACTTTTGTTTCCTAAAGAAAAATTTTTTTAAGGCTGTTGATGTTTTCACACTTTATCTTCGGTCTTGCTATCTATTGAAATCCATCAAACCATTTTCAATTCTTTGTAACTTTTATTCAAATTATTAAGTTGTTAGAAATTTGCTGTTACAATTAATTCACAGACAAAATAAAAAATTAATTTAACAAAATGAATGTAATGAATTGAATAGTCATAAATTTTATAGGTACATCACTCGAAACTATTTTGTAAATTAAAAAATTACAGAATGTTCTGAATTTCACAGGGCTGCCACTGACGACTAAAAAAGCAACTACAGTCAACCCTCGTTTATCGCAGTTAATTCATTCCAGACTTTACCGCGATAACTGAATTTCCGCGAAGTAGGATTCTGTATTTATAAACCATATACTTATGTACTTATAACCTCTAATAGGGAAATTTTTTTTTCTTAATTAGAGGGCATAAGACTTACTTACGTCAATTTAAATAGGTTTTTAACATAGAGCCCCCTAGACATGAAACAGCACCCTTTACCACCATTACATTTTTATTACAGAATATATTGCACAAAATATGATAAAAGGAGATACATTAGACGTAATAGCTATCACATTGTTATTATTGAGAAATAAACTACACATGCAGTTCTTACACACGAAACACTTATCTACGAAAATAGCTTAACTTGTTTGATGGGGAATTAATTGCCAGTTACTGACAGTATGTGCCCCTGCCACACGAGAGTATACAACTTAAAAAGCTAGTACATTGTTGAACACCATTGAACAGATGTGTTTTTCCTCTAGTAATAGTACAATGATTTTTACTTTCCAGTTAGTGTTTAACAGTTAAAATGAGATAGGGATTCCCTATACTTTCTTCGGCGATTTTATACCTTCACTCTCTCAACCTACAGTCCCTCAGAAGAGCTTATCTTACTGTTATTCTTTTGTAGGAAAAAGTTTACACTTGCACATAAAAAAGGCTTATTACTGTATTTGAAAAAAAAAACCGCGATGTAGTGTAGCCGCGAAAGTAGAAACGGGAAGTAGCTAGGGGGACGACTGTATTGCGACTATTTTGAAGAGTTGCAGACTGTGACTACTATTTTAGCCTAAATTGACACAAAAACGACTTTTTTGTAAAAACTGCTGCTATTTCAGTCTAACAGCGACTAAAGTGTAAAAAATGCAGCGGATGTTAAAGAAAGGGGGGGGGGGGGCTGTAAAAAAGTAAATAAAATGATAGTATGAAAAACACACACAGACACTTTTATAGAAATGTGAACAGTTGTCTTAAATCTTCTACTTGTTGTCCTTGCAAAAATGTAAATAGTACTCCACACTTTTTTTTACATTGAAGCTTATTGTTTGGTCAACTATTTTATCATACTTAATATTAATTAAAACTGAACATTAAACTTATCATACTTAACATTAATAAAAATAATTACATTCACTGCCTATCCATGAATTATTGAAATTCAGCTCATTAAGATCGTTGACATCTTTCTAAATTTTTAAGATATTGAGCTGGCATTTTATTGGGAGTTGGGATCTGCTTTAAATTACCAAGGTTATATTGCTATCTTTCGCGCATGCATGATAAAAATTTAATTGCTTTAAATGTTCATATTTCATCAAAATTTTTAAAATTTTGGTTTCAAATTTTAGTATAATGGTTCTCCCATATACTGTTACAGTGTTTGCGCTCAACTATCCGTAACTTGGGTCCCAAGGACCCATTAATGAAATAGATTTGGGTCCTTTGGCGGAAAAAATGAGTCCCTTAAATTTTAAACAGAAAATCTTAGCACATAATTGAATAATATACAACTATTTATACTTAGGGAAAAGAAACTATCCACATAGTTATTTGAAAAAGGTATGAAATAAACTAAATTGGTTAATTTTGCCCTTTTTTTCTGTGATTATCATATGTTCAAATAATACACTTGCAAGATTTAGTTATTTGAGAAACTATTTAGTCAGTTACAATGATGTAAACTCAAAATTTATTTTAAAGTTGGATTTTACCATGAAATAAAAAATAAATGCCTTTGATTGATCAAGCAGAAAGCACTCCCTTAACCTTTGCTTTCATGAACATTTTTCTAGGTGAAAAAAAGCAACTAGCCCCCCCCCCCCCTCCATCAATTATCAATGGCAATTTCATAGAAATAGAAAAAAAATCGCAAGCGAATTAACACAACGCAAAAATCGCGATCGCAAAAAACGAAACATTTTCTCACATGAGTATGAAAATTGCTCATTTGCAATCTTAAATTAGAAAATTTGACTTCATTGTGACTCTTTTAAAATATCTGTGTTGGCTTTGCTGCTACTTTTAAAATTTCGCCATTTTCAAAATGGCGCGATTGATTAATACGTGACTTTTGCAAGTCCAAATAAAAATAGCCCCTCAGAAATAGGTGAATTACTAGAAAATGAACAAGGTTAAAGTGCTTTTGTATAAAATTCATATTCATAAGTAATTTAACAAGAAAAATGTTAAGTTCAGAACTTTGTGTTTTGCGCGATCGGGAAAATGTTCGCCATTTTTTTTTTTCACCCTTCCTTTTATTGAGGATGCAAGATAATAATTTTCAAAAGTAATTCTGGTTAGGTGAATGCAAAATAGATAAGCTTTTACTACTCAGTTGTCATGTATCAATCCTGAAGATTGCATTGAAACCACTCTTACTTTTGATCTTTATTGTTGTTTTCAGGAATTTCCCCCAAGATAAAAGTTGAGGGAGAACTTATTCTTAGAATACAGTACAATGGGCTATTTATGAACTTGCAATATTTTGCTCCTTGAGCTCTGCCCAGGAGGTCACTGTAAGCTCCAGTCTTATCACTAAAATTCCATTGACTGGTCAACAGTAGGGGTGTGTTTGAATAGCTGATACAGAGATAGGGTCATTTTAATCCTTTTCTGTTGATTCTCCTGGTCATTAAAGCTTAAAAGCATTCACTAGATAGATCTTCAGCATTTTCCACAATTTTTTTTCTGGTTTTTATCTTTTGGGTGTTCTGGGTCCGTAGGACCCGAATTTTCGCGGAAGTTGCGTCCCTTTCCCGCGAATTTGCGTAAAAAACCCGCTATAGCGCGTAAACTCGAACCCTGCTGTTAATTTTTCTGAAAGTTTGGTAAGCCAGGATGGAAAACTGCATGTTGTGAGCCGAAACCATGCGAACAAAATAGATATTTTTGAAAGAAATGCTTATATTTTCATGAATATAAGTGATACTTTCATGCATAGAATTATTGTTCGCAGTGAGTAAAATAAATTCTGAGAATTAGATTATCCACAGCTATTTATGAGCAAGGGTTGATTAAAAAACATTTTTGATTTCAACAATTTATTTCCTTGAATGCATCGGGAGTTAACTTTTTATTGGAAAATGACAGCTGCGGCATGTTTTTTATGTGACAAAAGTTCCTGAACAATTGGTCTTTTAATTCTTGGGAAATCCGTAAAAATGTGAATTTTTGAGTGTGTCTCATCTCTTATATATGCACGACTTTCATTCTTATCATTGAATTAAGATTCTTATGAAACCATGTCTGGAACACCACTTGTGTATGACTGGAGAGAGCTCTGCTTGTCTAGATGATCCTATTTATAGCAGCTGAAGTGCATCTATTCATGAAAGTACATTCCTGTTTGTGAAAATTGCAACACCATGAAGGAAGCATCATAGTTGAATGAAATTTAATACACAGTTGAGTGGCAATGGTACAAATAAATGATTACATTTTCAAACCAAACAAACAATAAAAAGAAATAGAAATTAGTATTTTGTGTGGCCACCATGCACCGCAATAAGAGCTGCTACACCACTCGGCATGGAGTGAAGCAAAGTTTGAATATCTGCCTGCGGAAGATTATTCCATATTGTTGGTATGTGCAACCAAAGTTCGTCTCTCAAAGCAACAGGACAAGAATCACGAGCGAGACGCCGCCCAACAAAATTCCACACATGTTCAATCGGTGACATATCCAGGGAATATGCAGGCCAAAGAAGAAGCTGTACCTACTGCAAATCAAGGTAGGATTTGACAGTCCTGGCGACATGTGGACGCACATTATCCTGCTAGAATACAGCCCCTGGCAATCCTTGCAGGAAAGGAATAGCTTGGGGCTGTAAAACTTCGTTTATGTATCGGGTACTGTTCAAATTGCCCACAATTCGTAGCAATTGTGATCGTCAATGATACGCTATGGCATCCCAGACCATAACTACGGGTGTTTGTCCACATTGGCGTTCGATAATGCACTCGGAATGTGCCGTTCACCGGCATAGCGCCAGACATGAATTCGGCCATAATGTGCCACAAATTGAAGTGGGATTCATCAGAAAAGATGACCTGCTGCCAATCATCACGCCAGCTCCTATGCACACTGGCCCATAGTAGCCGCAGGCGGCGATGGTTTTGTGTGAGAGGAATCCTGTATAAAGGAATTTTTGGACCTCAGGAAAAGGACCAACGAATGTGGAATGGTCGGTTCGGGAGAAATGAGCAATGGAAACTGAATTTCAATTTAAATAACATTTTATTAAAAACAAATGTATAGGTGTAAATAGGAAAAACAAACATTCAAAATTTATAAAATCAATTCCCCATAAACAAATTAAATATTTCCCCCCAACATACATCAACAAGAAATATCACATATTCGTTTTCTCTAAATTTCAGTTCTAAAACGTCCTTAATAAAACAACCCTAAACACAATACCACCTTGTTGGTACTGTCCGGGAAAACTAATGAAAAAAAATTCAGACCCCTGGGAGTCCACACACAAGCACTTGGCACACAAAACATGAAGGCCACATCCACCAATAGGATGTACTGTTGAGTTGAAAAAAACACATCCACTCGAGGACGACAGACCATCCAATGTCAATGGTCACTGCATTTCAGGCACACCCATGCCACAGTAGAGGACTCCTCACTATATGCAGCACAGAAAATTATTTACCTGGTTTCCATGCAAAACATGAGAACATTCAGTAGTAGAGGACACACAGTCTATTAGAGGTCACCTCACCCTAATAGGGGACACATAGTCTGAGAGATGCCTCACCCCACACTGAACCCCGTACAGTCCAACCAGCTCGGAATCTAGGATGAGCAGCTTTGGAAACTCCGGTCTTGTTAAGCCTAATTCTCAATACTTCAACTCTTCATTTCTAAATTCATTTAACAAAACCGCCTTCCAAACATAGGGCACTGTTTTAGAACTCCTCCTGCACTTCTCGTAGGCAAAACTAATTATAATTTTACATTTCTTTAATAAACTTCCACGTCCCCTGCGTGGACAAATCAATCCGAGCTCACATCAAAAACAAACCATCTGCAGAATGGAGGCAAATCATAAGAGATCGATTGATTGACTTTCTATTTAAGCAGTCTCCTTCTTCCCCAAGCAGTGACGTGACATCGTCAAAATTTGCATATGTTGCATCTTGTTGCAACTCAACTCAGTTAATCTTTTAACTGTTGCTATTTTAAATTATCTTCTGCACTGCTATCAGCAAAAAGATCCTCAACTCTTGAGGCCTGACGTTACGTCCGCTGATGGGGCGAAATATGTGATTGACTGTTGGGTGTTTAGTCACTGGGGATTTCAACACGCTCTCCGGGGTATTTACATCTTTTAAAGCCGGGAATCTATTTCTCTCGGATAGTTTGAATTCACAAGTAAGTTTTAAACAATTTAAAATACATTCAAGCTTTTTACGAATCTCTCCAAGAACCAAAATAATGGTTTTTGCCAATCAGCATGCCAGCTCCTATGCACATTGGCCCATTGTAGCCGCAGGCAACAATGGTTTTGCGTGAGAGGAATCCTTGAGAGCAGCTCACGCTGCAGCAGACGTCTTCGAATTGATGAAGCACATAATGAAACACCTGTAGCTGTTGACCACCGTGCTGCCAATTGTCTAGAAGAAGCTGTGCGGTCCGTCAGCGCCATACGAACCGGGTGTCTGTCATAGCGAGCTGACGTCACATTTCAGGGTCCACTCCGGATTTCCGAGCTGTCCGACCTTCGTCCATCCACTGCTTCCAAACACGTATTTTTGTGCTGCACACGAGCGGCTACTGCACTATAAGACAATCCAGCTACACGAAGGATGACGATTCTGCCCCGTTCAAACTCCGAAATTTGCTCAAATTTCGCTTTCTTTCGTCGAAAAGGCATAGTAAGGATTCAGTTAACATTTACTCTAGCATAAAACCAATGATAATCTTACACGCCTCGTTATAGCCGTCTAATTATATTGGGTTCGATACACCGTTCAAAGGGCGCTGCTCAGCATGCACTACCGGTCTGCAATTCTAATCATTTGCATATCATGCTCTACTTTACATTTCCTGCAATTTTTACAAACAGGAGTTTATGTGTAGCATGATTTAATATTAATGCTTTTTAAAAAATAATGGGAGACTATTTTAGATAATATTTTTCTTCTTTGGTGACTATTTTGCAGACTATTTCTCTTTTGAGAGGCTACTAAAACGACTTTTTAGGACCATAACTCCGTGGCAGCTCTGATTTCGCTACAACCATTTGAAAATGGCAAAGCACTGTCTTGGCAAAATGCATTGAACTGCATTGTATTGCTGTTAATCATTTTGTTTCACATTAATTGAATACTTATATTAATATCATTTGTGCTTTTCAATGGTAAGTATTAAGCTGTTTGGCATGGCATGCTACTGTAGAGGCTCACTATACTTGTACACTTTTTGTATTGAATGATAGCTTTCATGTTGTATTTGACACTTTTGTAAACACATATCTTAACATATGGTGCTAATTTCCTTACATATTAAGGTCATCCTAATTTTTCACCTTCGTTTTTTGTAATGTCTCACCCCCTCATTTTTAACAACTGATCTCAAACTAACACCAGGAAAATATTGGGCCATTCTTACAATTTCAAAAAGGCTGTAAAAGTGGCTCTCTTTTTGCATTTCCAATTTGCTCCAAATTTAAAAGAAAAAGAAAATACCATTTCATGTACCATAATAAACTAAATATCAAATATGCATTAAAACATAGTTACATTAACCACATGCATTACACATATGTTTCAAGGGGGAGGGCAGCATACGTGACGTTCCACCTGCCATTTCTGCTTGCGGTATACAGGGTGATTCATAATGAATGGACCAAAAAGAATATCACAATGTGACTTCCGTAATGGATTTATTCACCGAAACAAATTTATTCTGCAATTATATAATTTTCTTTTTTTTTTTTTTTTTTGGCAGCATGGAAAAATCATCGAATGACGAATTCGCCGCTAGAGGCGCTGTTAAACAAAATGTTGTCCATGCAGGAGAAAGAGTACTGTGTTTTTGTGTTTTTGAATATGCCAAAACCTCCTGGTAACTGTTTTGCAAAGACATTTTCGCACGAAAGTTCATAAAGAACCACTACATCGGCATAAGCAGGTGGATGAAGCAGTCCCAGGGCTTAATTGGCCCCCGAAATCACCAGATCTAGCGCCCTGGGATTTCATTAAAGACAAGGTGTTTGTGCCTCCACTTTCTCCGGACTTGGAGAAACTGAAGCAACGGATAACTGCAGCGTTAAACTCCATTACAAGGGATATGCTATCACAAGTGTGGCAGAAGCTTGATTACCGTGTAGACATTTGTCATGTCACTGGAGGGGCACATTACAGCAATCGCAGTCATGTTTTCTTTTTGTCCCATTCATTATGAATCACCCTGTATTGCATGTAGTTCTACTTGCCGTTCCATGGAGTTGGTTAGCGTCAGCTAGCAGGAATTGTAGCCCGATTGCAATGTAATTACTTATTTTATGGTTAAGCACTTGTAGTCCTTGATTTCGTTAGTTATTGTTAAATATTTATTTTAAATTTAAATTGTGTGAATAACTGTCATTGCAAAGATGAAGAAATTTATTTTTTGCTATTTTATTTTATTTTTTCACCTCCTTTGTGGTATGTATTATTCCTGAATTTTTTTAAAATAATTTTTAGCCAGTTACTCACAAACCCAAAAGGAAAAGAAATACGTGAGACTTAAAAATATATAAAATTATTTTTTCTCCTTTGTACTAAGGATTACTTTAATATATGTATACAGTCGGATCCCGACTTACGCGAGGGATGTGTTCCAAGAACCCCTCGCACTAGTCGAAATTTCACAATGGGGAACAATGTATGTTTAGAAATTTTTTATAAACATACCCAAATATTTTAGATATGTGTTAACACCCCTCAAATTGTTTCAAACCATTTCTTAACTTAATTTTATGGTAAATTTTAAAAATAACCGGCTTTTTACTGTATTTAAAAAAAAGCGTTACCATTTAACATAAATTACTTATGAAGAGCACAAAATCAATGATCACTGAGAGACATGAATTAAAACAGTATACGGTACTTACATTAAGTACATTATTGCATTACAATAACACTGAACTGTGGATATTGTAAACTTAATTATAATTTTTAAAATGATGACAATTTATGCAGTGTGGGAACATCTCTCTTTCTGGCCTTTTTAAGCCACAATGTAAGTTTCATGATGTTTGTATTTTGCTCAGACACTACTCTGAAAGCTTCAGTATTAAAATTAAGTTCTGGACTTTTACAGATTTCCTTTTCTTGATTTTAAAGTGTACGTATCGAAGATTCACTCATATCCAATTGTCGTGATAGCACTTTTTAATTGTTCAAGCGTATCGAGAGTCTTGACCTTTTTGTTAATGGTCAGAAACTTTCTCTTTTTCTTTCCATTTTCCCCAACTTAAGACGAAAAAGCGCGTTTGGGAGCCACTCTTTTTTATTAACGTTCATATGAGGCAGTGTAAAGCAAAGGTTTGTAAGTGAGACAAAATTAAAAATTTGGAGATAACCAGTGCAAATGATAGGTGAATCTCTCCGCTGTCTTGAGACAAGAAATGGTTCTAGTAGCCCTGATAGGTTCTGTCATACAGCATGATTTAGAAAAAAATTTCAATGAAAGTCTACCTAGGAACTTATCTTTAAACGTGTTTTACTCAAAACCTGAAAATGTTCACTTACATCCCTTTGCCTCCCACTACCTCATATGTAAAATGGAAAAAAAAAAGTTAAGAATCCGAGTGGTTATTTGTATAAACTGAAGCAAAGCGTTGTTTAGAATAACACAATGTGTGAACTTCCAGAGATGCTGAAGGGATAAAAGTTCATTTTCAAAACCAACATTTAGTGTCAACGAAGCCCATTCTAACACTCCTTTCAAAAAATTTCATGTTGCAGGCAAGCAATTTGTGTCCACAATAAAAAATTCATTACTCATGAAAAACTCATGTTATAGCCATTTTTTGCTTAGGTCGGATCACATTGTAGCGGAATCCGACTGTATATATATATATATATATATATATATATATATATATATATATATATATATATATATATATATATATATATATATGTGGTGTGTGTGTGTGTGTGTGTGTGTGAAACCATTAATATGAGCTTTGTGTTTATAGGAAGGATTTTTGTTAAGTTCTAAAAATCCTCTACTTAAAAATATTACTGACTATCTGATTGAAGAAGCTAGTGCTGAAGAAGATGAATTGCTTGGTATGGGTGATAATGAAGAAAATAAAGACAGTGAAGAAGGATTTACACTGGAAAAAGATGAAGCTTTGATAAAAGTATGTATATAATATGGTTTACGGGCTACTGTATATTTTTTAGAACGAGAGTATTGTAACAACACACTCACTGTACACGCAATGTAGAGTGTACAATGTTTTCAAGCAGGGGGCAAAGCCTCCTATTTACTACAATAAAATTAGAGAGAAAAAAAGTATTTTCTTAAAAAATGTCATTTTTGTGGAATGGCTCTTTACGGAAATTGGAGGCTAAGTGAAAAGGAGGTTTTTCACACATGGAATGATTAAATAAAAGTCCTGATTCTTTTTTGGTAGGAATAAGTGCAGTTTTTTCAGCTGACGGATATTCAACTGAGCTGGCATCTGAAATCGACGTTGTACTAAAAGTATTGGAAATGATTTTGAGACATGTATCATACATAAAATTTTTCCTCTGCTTTTTTTTTTGGGGGGGGGGGGGAGGAGACACTCTCAGTTGCTCAAACAAGAATGAGCTTGAAAAAATAATTATTTACTTACTTATTTTTGAAAAAAAGAAAGAAATAAAACAAACCAATATGGTACATACAGTGTCTAGTAAGAAAAACAAATGCACTATAGTTATGTACAGCAGATCCAGTAATGATATTTGTAACTTAAAAAAGTGAAGGTGATGATGATTTACGCTGCGTGATCAAACCGTTATTCTTATATATTGTTAAAAACACAATGCAGTTGCTTCACTAGTTCTTTTATAACGTTTCCATCTATGGAAACACCCTTTTTCCTAGTTTCGTATATTAACGATACAAGAGCAGTTTCCATATTCATAATTTTTGCATTTTGCTTAGATACTACTCTGTGAACTTTTACGGATTTCCTTTTTTTTGACTTTTAATTGTACATATGAAGATTCACTCACACCAAATTGTCTTGTTATCTTTGAGGCATTTTATAGTTGTTCAAGCACATTATCTTTAGCTTTTCTTTAATTGTCAGAATTTTTCTCTTTTTAACCAACTTCAAAAAAGAGGCGGTTATCAGTTCATACCGTATGTATGTTTTTTTTTTTTTTTTTTTTTTTTTTGTTCACTCACAGCGTCTCACCTAGTGAACCGATTTTGATGATTATTTTTTTAATGGATAGGGGATGGCTCAACTTAGGTCCCATTACTTTGCTTGACCATATTTGTAATTTAGAAAAAAAGTTATGGGCAAAAAAACAACAAATTTCATGCAATTTCCCTATTAAATGATTAAATATAAAACCCATTGTTATGAAAGTTTGGTGCCATACGACAGTAACATAATTAGTAATTGTAGTGATAATTATGAATGAAGGCTTCTCTGAAGCAAGCATCAAATTTCTTCAGGGGGATATTTCGATAATCAGGAATCTGGCGCTGTCGTCTCATTTTTGGCATAAATAATTTGGTTTTGGTAATCCTGCTGATTTATAGTAAGCCTATGTGAATTATCGAAATCTTCCCTTCTTCATTGCTATTGCGCCACAGTGGGGGTAAACCTAACCTGGAAGCGAGGTGATGCAGTGATTAGGATCTGCTTAGCCTTCACAATGTTACCATTTGGTTTGCCTCAACTACACAGTAGTATTTTTATCATTATCATCTACGCCAATAACAGATGATCAGATATAAGTAAGAAAATACAGGATTGCATAACAAGCAATTTGTATGCTGTGAAATGGAAACTAGTTAGGGAAAACGTAATACTTAAATGGTCATAATTAAATTAACTACACATGAATTCCAGAGAGGAACAAAGATAAGTTTTTAGTGCCAATTGCCTAAAGTTTAATGCGTGTTTACAGTTGTTTTTTTTTAGTATGGAGCATTTTTATGAAAAAAATAAGGCAAAGTTTTGTGATGTTGTTTGTTTTACCTAGCTTGAAATTTCCTATTACGCTTTCATTGCTATGTAAAATAAACAACCATACAAGCAAAGAGGAAGCCTTCATTAACGCCTTAGCTCCTTTGCCTTTATTCCATTGTCTCGAGGTAATTAGCGTACTGTAATAATGATTTCAAGAAGAAATCTTTGGTTTTTGAATTAATACTATAAAAGCGTAAAAGTTATTACTTCTTCACATTTTTAATTTAATTGCTAAAATTGAACTTTCAATTAAAAAACTTATGTTTTTTTGCCGTTATACTATTTGTTGTTACTGCAGATTATAAAGGTTTTCTTTTCTTCAGACTTAAGTGATTCTTTAATTTTATAACCAAGTTGTATTCTTCTTTTATATATTTTGGAATTAACTAATTGCTTTTTTTTTTCTTTTTCTTTCTTTTTTTCTAGCATTTCAAAGTTTTTTGTTACAAAAGCAATCTTTTTTTCGTTACTTACTGAAATCATGTGAAATAGAGTTAACTTGTGTACTTAAGTAAATATCTTTATTTTTTTATTGTTAAAATGCTGTATTCATTCATTAAAACCTATGTTCTTGATTAGAGAAAAACTCCCTATGAATAGATGTCAAATGGTTTCATCTGTTTTGCATAAATATGTCAATGAGTTATATAATAATAACTACATTACTTCTATTCTTTCACTATTACTTGTTATTCTTGCAACAAATATTATACTGTTGGAAAACTTAGTTCAAAATAATTTCGATTACTTTTTAGTTCTATCATAAATACACATATGTTTTTATGAGTAATTTTAATAGCTTCTTAAAATTCTTATGCTAAGTGGTTTCTGGAAGTAAAGTATTTTTTTTTTCTTAATTTTCTATAATCTTTCAATGTAGAAAAATTTAATATACTGTTTTGTAGGTTTTTTTCCCCAAAAAAAATCGACTCGATATGTTTTTTTTTTTTTAAAAACCATTTTATTAAAAAAGTAGCATATTTTTAAAATATATCTTTTGTTCAACAACTTTACACAACTTAAAACGTTTAAAATACTGTATTTTATACAAACATACAATGGATTTCAAGTAGAACAAAAAAAGAAAACTATTATCATTGGTAACGTAAATCAGGGAAAAGTCAGGGAACTTTTTTTTCACAGTTCCTGCTGTCCAAAACTGGTTTAGGACGGGACAGGTGGTTTTTACCATCCAAAACTGCCCGAAACTGCCTTAAAGTGTCCAAAAGTAAGCTAAAGCAGTGTAATCTAATCAATTATTATTTACTGCACTATTCGTAATGCATAAATATAGATATTATTGAGGTTTAATTAATGAGTATTTGATAATATTTTTTTCCAAAATGTTTTTACAAAAATTACCAGTAACTATTACATAAAAACTTCCTTATGTAACAGTTGGTAGAGTTATGAAAGGAAATTAACAATAGGGCTCGACCGATGGCATTTTTTGGCCGATGGGCCGATGCCGATTGTTGGCCGATTGTTCAAAGATGGCCGATGGCCGATTGTTTTCCTCCAAATGGCCGATTGCCGATGGCCGATGTTGTTGGCCGATGGCAAAAAAAAAAAATCTAACAGAAATAAATTGATAAGATTGTCAGGTTTAAAGGATCACTGATTCATTTCACTTTACTTTCTTTCGACGAATAAGGAATTGTAATCACAAAATATATATATATCAGATTTCGACCTAAATTTATATTTTACGATCACCCAATTTAAACTTCACAAGTTTTTTCGGCACGTCTGTACATGCATATGTACCTAAGAACATATAGATGACCGAAATTTCCATTTTGAACTCCTCCTTAGTTAATTATCGCAAACTCACTTGTGATGTCTTCATCCGCGTAAACTTACGTCACTCAAAAACGTTATGAAATAGTAAGTTGAAAACTCATACGTACGTAGTATGATCTAAAAGTTTGAGGCAAGCTTTATAAAACCTTACCCTGAATAGTTCACATTACCGAAGCACATCTATCTACAAAATTGTCACCTTGAACGATTATGCACTTCTGCCAACGTTCGTATAGCTTTTAGAAGCACTGGCAGCCATTTTCGCAACTTCCTGTAAGGCTTTAACTTCATCGTGAGAAGGCGACTTTCATGTTGAGGATGCACGGTTTGGTTTGTCAATACTCTGATATGACAAACAAATAACGTAACGTTTCGTCGGACTTAGCTCCGTATGACTTTTACCTGTTCCCAGCAAAAAAGATTTGCATGGACGCTGCTTTCTTCCGTCAGGAGAAGATAAAGCTTCATCACAGAAGGTAGCGAAAAATGGCTTCCAGGAGTGTTTCCAAAAGTTATATAAACGCTGGAAGTAGTACATAGTCCAGTGTTGCCAGATTGGGGGAAATTT
The DNA here is from genome assembly GCF_026930045.1 of Uloborus diversus. Classification (NCBI taxonomy): domain Eukaryota; kingdom Metazoa; phylum Arthropoda; class Arachnida; order Araneae; family Uloboridae; genus Uloborus; species Uloborus diversus. Next base: position 185,848,747 of record NC_072731.1, on the reverse strand, counting down.
CCCCATTTTGGGGAAATCCGGTGCTCTCTGGGGAAATTTTGGAGAAATGGGTTTTGAGGGGAATTCTTTGGGGAAAAAATTTTTCTTGGGGCAAACCTGGGGGGGAAAAAAACCTCGGGAAAATTTAATTAAATTTGCGTCTTGACATCTGGTAGTTGCATTGTTTGTATCAAACAGCGTTGGTTTAGTTTTCTTCTACTTTATGGAATTCGCATTTCGTATTATGTGGAATATTATGTACGGAATTCGCATTAATAGTTCTGCGTGAGTTACTAGTTGATACGTGAAACAGGCAAAAATAGGTGTGATGAAGAATATTCTTGGATAAATATATACAAAAATCATAGTTAAAATTTAAAGAAGCGATGCGAGTAGAAAAAAAAAATATTTGGTTATTTCTTATCTTTCGGTCAGGCGCTTGTATTTATGACTAGTGGCACCTGCACGGCTTTGCCCGAAATAGAAAATTAAAAGGTATTTTGGTTCCCCTGTATATTTACAAATAATGCATGGTGAATTTCTCGCCAATTGGCTTGCCCACGTTACGGTTCCACATTATGATAACTTGATAATTAAGTCTTCCATCTTATGATAATTTTGCTCGGGAAAATGTTCTTAAAATTGGAATAGAAAAAGAACAAAATCGAATTTTCGAAAAATCGCTTAAAGGTGCGCACCCACATGCTACAAACTGATTCTTTGCCAAATTTCATGAAAATCAGTCGAACGTTCTAGGTGCTATGCGCGTCACAGAGATCCTGACAGAGAGAGAGGGAGAGATCCGGAGAGAGAGACTTTCAGCTTTATTATTAGTAAAGATAAAAAAAAGATAAAGACAAAAAAAAAAGCGAAAATGGGAAGAAAAAAAAAAGTTGACGAATTTTGTAAGAAAATTTGGCTATTTGGGGGGGGGGGGATTTTTTTCAAGAGACAAAAATATCAGGGGAAGTCGATTCATTTTATGAAAATATTAGTGGAAAAAATAATTTTTGAATTTGGGGAATTTTGATAGAAAACATCGCTTTTTGGGGAAAAGTTGGAAGGGAACTGGGGAAATCTGGATTTGACCATCTGGCAACACTGACATAGTCCCTCATGGTGACCTTTTGAAGGTGGATGTGCTTCGGTTATGTGAACTAATCTGGGTAAGGTTTTACACAGCTTGTCCCCCGAACTTTTGGATCGTAGTACGTACAATCTGTATAGGGTGTAGTTATGTTTTTCCTTTTTTGACTGCTGTATGATGGAAGACAAAGAACAACAACAACAACAAAAAAGAATAAAATAAAATAAAGAAAGAAAGAAAAAAAGGAAGAAAAACAAAGAAACTGTTTAATAACCAACTGATTTTTTTAAATTGAACATATAACTAAGATTTCAGTAATATTGTAATAATGTATGGATTTAGGTACATTAAACATAGTTAAAAAACATTAAATTATGTTTTATCATTAAAAAAAAATTAAGAATAAAACTATGATACCGTCAACAAATAACGCAATTAAAGTGGAAAAATTGCACGTAGACATTTTTTAGTCATCAAATTGAACAAAAAAGGTAACAGATAAATTTCAATATTAAATCATATTAGGAATATTTTTATACTTATTTAAAATTTTTGAATAGAAAAGTTTGCATTTTTCATAAAAGCTATAAGAGTGACATAAATTTTGCTGAAAAAAGAAATAGCCATGAAAAGAGCGAGGTTCTTAAAACGCAACTACAATAAACAAACTCAATATTTACACCAAGTTAATAACTGAATACATATACTACTTGATCTGATGTTTGCACACGTAATATTGAATTATTTGATTGTTTAATCTTTTATGAAGCACTACGAACAAGTTCAAATTAAATTTTTCAATTTAACAATAATTTTCTGAAATTTAAAAAATTGCATAATAGAAAATCCTTTAAACTTTTCTATAACATATTATTAAAAATATGATGAAAACAAAAATAACTTATTCATTGATTTTATATAAATACATAAAAATCATAAAAATAGTTACTTATAACAGAAAAAAAAATCGATCGCTATTGATGATGCAAAAAAGATGGCGTATTACGAAATATAGGTGAAACAAATATAAGAAATACGCAAAATGACATTTCTTGACTAAAATAAATAATCGCTAAATGTGTAAGAAATGCTTGACACGACGAGGGGGGGGGGGAAGGGTTAGGAGGGTCACCCTTTGATTTTGGGGTTACTCACAACATTAAACTTCGGCCTCATTTTTTTAGTACAGAACCGCTACCACCAACGCCTCAGAAGAATTTCTGAATCTACTTCAGTACTTACGAAGAAAAAATTCAAAAGTCCCTTTGATTTCCGGATTATGTCACTATTCAAAACGTCTTTAATCAATTTTGTTACATTAATCTTCTAAATTTTTCCTAAACAAAAAATAAAGCTTAAAAAAAAAAAAAAACTCTAATTTTATGAATGGTGTTACTTTTAAACAAATCAAAAGTACAACTACAGTTTAATTTCAGGAATTGAAGGAGTGGGAGGAGGGGCACGCAAGTGTTCTCGGAAATACAAAAAATAGTCGTAAAAAATAGAGTTCAAAGTAATCATAAACATTGAGCAGAAAAACTCTTTTAAAACTTGCACCCGAGTTAGTTTTGACGCGCAGTGGCGGATTTAAAATATAGCAAATATTGCAATTGCACGAGAGGCCCCATAACCGTAGGGAGTCACAAAAATGCTTACGATAAATGTTTTACATTTTCTATGATGGAGAAATAGGGCCCTAAAATGTATTTCGACGGGCCCCAAACTTGTAGCTCCGCCGAAGCGATACAAAAAAGACTGTTTACTGTGATTCATATCACAAATATCGAAAAATTAAAAATTACCGTCGGTTCAACGAGAATCTAACAAAATGAAACAAAACCGGTTTCGCCATCTCATATTTGTTTCCATAGTCTCCAATTCGGCAATATATCACCAAATGATCGTCAGTCTGAGGCGCTGTATTAGTTTTGCCTTGAAATAAGTAATTAATAGCCACAAAAAATGAGTAAATACGCTTTTTAGAACACCCGATTGAAAACAAGAAGGGAATTGCACAACTGGAACGTACACACACCCCACACGCGAAAATTTAGCCTTCTACAGCTTACCATTTTTGAGTTATGACTTATGAGAGATACTTACGTACATCCAACCGCAAGAAACAACGCAATAATTAACTTGTTTGGTACCTGAATGCAGTATTAAAAACTCTTTCAGGGGTGATTAAAATAAAAATTCATACTGAAATTTAAGTAAACAATTTTATGTGAAAACAATAACTCACTTTACTTTGTATTAAAAAGTAAAACAACTAAGGTACTTTTTTTTTTTCCCAAAAACATCGGCCAATTCCATCGGCTTTTCGATGTTTTTTAAGGCCGATGGGCCGATGTTTCCTGCAAGTTAGCATCGGCCGCCGAAATTTTTTTTAATGGTTTTTGCAAATAAGTTTTACATGATGCTTTAACGAAAATTAATTTTTTAAATCATAGATTAAAGTAGAAGAAATTGATAATCAAACACTTTTGTTATAAAACTTGTGAATTAAAAAAATAACACATTTTTAATATAATACATTCTGTAACAATGAAAAACTGTAATTTATTGCATTTAAGTCAATTATTGCACTATATTTGGAACACTTTCTTTTGCACACCTGCATAAATGTCAAAAAATTTGGTTTATAGAAGAAAAACTCCTGCATACAAATTGAAATTTTTAAGGAAGAATTTAATTTCTACGTAACTAGATTAAAATCAGCCGCATAAATAAGTTACATATATATTCACACTTGAATGTTCACATTGAATAAATATATTAAATAGTCAAAAAAAAAAAAGACACATTTTGTTCTGCTTCTGATATTTTCTTACAATATATAGTTTCTCAAAAAGTAGTTTTTGACACTTTTGGACACAAGGGTTTTGAACAGAACTTGTTTACCCTGCTTTCATTTGCATGCATGCATAAACGTAACGAAATTTGGTTACTAATGTTGAAAAAAAAACTAAACTCATGCATATCAATTGAAATTTTAATCACGAATTAAACTTCTATGCAACTAGATTAAAATCAGCTGCATAAATAAGTTGAATGTTCTCATTGAATAAATGTTCGATATAAAACATTACTTTGATACATTTCATTCTGTTTTTTTTTTTTTTTTTTTTTCCATGTTTTATCACAGAATTCAATTTTTCTAAAAATATAGTTTTGGACACAAGGTTTTGGACAGGACGGTAAAAACCAGGGTTTTTACCATGGTTTTTACTTTAGTGTCCAAAACCTTGCCAACCCTACCTGTGTGTAATATAAGAATTTTAAGAATACATACTTAAGCAAATGTATAATTTCTAGAAAAGATAAAATATCCTTGTTTTTCACATCACTGAAGCGGAGGAAGTAACGTTGACCTGTCAACTAACTGCTGTAGTTTGAAGCTTCAAATCTTAATATTGATGGAAGAAATTCTCTTATAGCTATAGAAGTGTTTCTTGATTGGTAGTCTTTTGTGCTGTATAGATACCGTACCAACTCCGTTTTATTTAGACCAATAGCAATTTCTCAAATAACAAAGTAAGCATTTCTTAAAATCACCTGATCCATTTGGAAGATTATCACACATTTGACTTGTTGATTTTGTAACTTTAAATAAGTGTACAGATTCAGTGTTTCACGGAAATTTGTTCTTTTCTTTAAAATTTTAATTATATCAAACCGAAGAAGCTAAGATACTATTTACGAGTGCCTTCATTCCACTAGTAGTTTAATTTAAATATTATAAAGCACGAGCACTCCGTTAGCAGTAGCACACGGTAAACGAAAGCTAACGACTAAAATGTCTTAGTTTTGTGGGAGCGAGATCAAAGTCACATTTTCTTTTCTGTATTACATTACCAATACCCATCAAATACTTTTGCTCGCTTTTTTAGTCAGTTTCCAGAACTTTGAGTTCTTTCTAAGATTATAATATTTAGTTTTACAAAAGCAGTTGATGCTTTACCCATAAATCAGTAAATATTGCTTTTTTACACTCCGGCTGTGGAATGGGTTATTAAACTGGTTAGTGAGTCGGTAGGTAGGGTGTTTTGGGATGAGAGAAGATATGGATTAATGTGAAAACTTTTATGCTCACGATCCTCAATGCAAAAATCGAGTAACAGGTCCAACTTCAAACCTTGATTGAAGCGTAGAAACTTGTTTAAAACCAAGAAGTTATTATCATTGTAAGTTATTCAATAAAGGTATGGGTCCTGTCAATAACCATTCTTCTTGGAAACTGCAGGGTGGAACACAAAGTGCAACCACCAACTTGGGGTGGGTTCTAGGTTGTTAATGCAACATAATGTAATTGCAGTTTTAGCAAAGAGCTGTATAGTGCACATTTACTGTAAAAAAATTATATAGCTGGGATCTAAAAGAAGAATTACTGCAATATACAAAATAAGCTAAAAACATCGATTTTTTTTGTTGATTTCAAGTAACTTTGCAGCTTATGCACCAACTGGAAAGTGTGAAGGGATGTAAATATTTTCAAAGATATATTAAAAGATTATTAAAAGGAAGCATTTAAACGGGATTTGAACACAAAATTTTGAACATTTGGATTTTTAGAAAAATATTTGAAAATTGATCATTTTTACCCTTTTTTTTTTTTTAAATTTTGTTGCCAATGTGAGATTTGAAGACATAAATTAATTTTTTCATTATTTTTCCCATATGTAGGATGGCAATACGCAACCTTTTTTTTTTGCTATTAGAAGTTGCTTATCAAATATTTCCTTTTTTCGACTCACCATATTGTATATGTCTATGTAGTTTTAAACAATGTACTACATTTAGAAGAATTTAAGAAATTATATCCTTCTGCTAATTTTTCTTGATTTTTTCCAAGTAATTTATTTTCTTGCAAAAAGAAAAAACTTGTTGCAGACCTTATACTTTTTTAAATCCTGTTTCTTTTTTTTTTTTAATCAGGTTCTTGATAGGCTGTTGTTGTACTTGCGTGTTGTCCATTCTGTTGATTACTACAACAGTAGTGAATATCCTAGTGAAGATGAAATGCCTAATAGATGTGGGATAATGCATGCGAGAGGATCACCACCATCAAGTAAAGTTACTCAGCAAGAAATCAATGATTACATTGCTCATTTTGAAATGAAGAGTCAAATATTTCTACAGACACCTTCAAGATTAAATGATGAAGAATGTGTTAAATTAGGAAAAAAGGATCCTGATGCTGAGGTTGAAAAATTTATCCAAGCAAATACTCAAGAACTTGCTAAAGATAAATGGTTGTGTCCTTTGTCTGGCAAAAAATTTAAAGGTCCAGAGTTTGTCCGAAAACATATTTATAATAAGCATGCAGAGAAAATTGAGGAAGTTAAAAAAGAGGTATGCTTAAATTTATTTCAAGTATTTTGTTGTGTATGTGTTGTTTAATTTACCTTAATTCCGAAATTTCAGTAACTGCTCGTAATAATTCTTGTCCATTTATAAATATAGGTTCTGAGAGAGAATGACTCTTGCCAAAATTTATGTTGAATTTTTCAGGTTGATTATTTCAATAATTACCTCATGGATCCTAAAAGAGCCCAATTGCCAGAACATCCTTCTAATAGAACAGGCCCAAGAAACGAACCACATGGTAATGCTGGTGGACATCCATTTCATGGAGGACCTTTCCCACCTCCCATGCCTCCTTATGGTTTTGGACCAAGAGGTCCTGGGCCAAATTTTGGTAATGTATTTTTTGCTTTTAGTTATTCCATTCTTTTATTCAGTATTTTATTTCTTGACTAAAATGAATGTTGTTAAATCTTTATTCTGAAAACCTTTGCACTGTATGATGTGTTCACCACCACGCTACAAACTATTTTTGGGTAAAATTTTGTGAGAATTGACCAAACAGTCTTGGCCCTTACATACGTAGCTGTAAGAATCCTCCAGGGTTTGTAGAGCGAAGCTCTAGACCTTCGCTGCCGAAAAGAGAATTTAGGATGGACGTTCTGGCAACGGCATCGGACTGGATAGGTGGGAAGGGGCCGGGGGGGAGGAAGTAGTGTGCATGGCCGGTGTGGGTTGTTATTTTTGGAAAAAGTTATGCTTATTCCTATGTGTTTTTTATGTGGTGGTTTTAGCCTTTTTTTAGTGTTAAGTGTTTAAAAATTTACTTCATTAAATGTTTTAAGCAACTCGAGTGGTCCAGTTTCCCATTTGTTTGACATGTGTGGTTTTTGAGTATAGTGATTCAGCAGGGGTGTCGCTGGAAAACATCGAAAAAAATTCAGTGTGATACAGACTGCCTTTCTTCTTTATAATTAGTAAAGAATTTTACTTTCATCAGGGCCTGAGTTTAAGTAGAAGCTACTTATAGGCTCATTTATCGGTACCATTGGAAAGGTTGTACCTTGCCGTGGCTTGCACCTTGTCTCTGTGTCCCTTTTAGAATTGCTGAGCAACATCCAGCAAAGATGAATTTCCGCTCTTTGAGACACGAGTATTTTTCATTTTAAAAATACCTAAAATGGAAAATGCTGGCATACGGTATTTTAGACAAAATTTTAAAATCAGCAATTGTTAATAGATTAACTCTGACAAAAGCTGTTTTGTTGGATGTCTTATCATCCATGTGCGCCACTTCTGCATTGAAAAATGGGTTCCTTGTAATCCTGAGGTACATGTATGCAGTTATCTGCAAATTTAGACAAGTTAATTTTGTAATCTGTTGTGTGCACTTAAATGGCAGTATCTGCAGAAATGAGTTTTCGAGATATTTGAAAAAACGTGTTTTGGATTCAATACTAACAATAGGAAAATGTTGGATTTGAAAGTTTTTTCGCGTCTTTTTTTTTCAGAGGAAACCAAATGAGTGAGCCTGTACAAAAAAGATAACGTGCAATAGATGACAAAAATGCAAAATAATTAATAATTTGCAATTGCTGACCTTTACCTGCACATTAGGGTGGGTCATTGTCCTATGGTAGAAAAAGTTTCCGATTTCCATCTGGCAGGGGAAGAAAAAGGTGCCAAATGAGGTTTTTAGGTTATATATAAAATTTCATTCAATTAGGAGTTGATTTTTTGCCTCCGAATTGAGTTTGAAATACTCGTATTTAAGAAAAATCTATTCATTAAAAAAACTGAAGAAGAGAATTTCAAATTTACTAGCTGCGTTGCCCGGCTTTACTCGGCCTACCTCGAAAATAAAAGTTATGTCAAGTGACGTGTGTTCCACAATTAGGCTTAAATAATAGAAAAAAAACTAAAATTTCCCATCAAAATAACGATTTCTATATTGTATACTAGAGGACCCGACAGACGTTGTTCTGTTCAAACTTCGTAAATTAAAAAGTCAAAAAATTTCGATAAACTATCAAGTGTTTGAACTGTTTTGTTGAAAAGAATAAGTAAAAAGGAAATGTTTTAAGCTGCTTGGTGTCAGAATGCGTATATTTATTACAACTTGATTTATCTAATGCCTACTGAGCAGTTGTTTTATTAACTATTTTTTTCTCCCGTACTTGATGGTTTGTTCCTTCAGCCATACTCAAAGGATAAAAAGCGTTCTCAGATATTAAGTGTAAAAAACTAACTACCCATCTAGAACAAACGGGAAATCCCGCTGAAACATACCCCACATGAAAAAGAATAAAACAATGGAAAGGATATTGTTTAAAAAAAAATGATAAAGGTAAAAACAGTTCTCTGAAGAAACGAAAATCACTCGTCCCCCCCCCTCCTCCTGATGTAAAATAAACACATTCTTCAACTAAAATGACTAAATACTCTTTAAAAACGAAAACCAATTCTTTGCAATTTGAAATATTTTGCCAAATAAACAAAAAATACAATAAATTACATTAACAGTAGCTTTAAAATGTAGACAAATGATCATGAAACTCTATTTTTTATAGCCAAAGTCGCCAAGCCATCACGTTACTGTAATCGACCAGTGAGCGAAGGCAACTCCGACCGATTAGCGGTCCAATCTTTTGAACGAAAACTTTTTTAACTTCATATATTGCCTGATTTGTTCTTTCCACCAAAGATAAAGATCTCCCATTGCACTGATCTTTTGTATACAGAACTACCCTGTTGTAATTTATCTGGTTGAAAATTAAATTTGTTTCGTCTTTAAATTCCAACATCTTTTCCTTTAATAATGTACTGATTAGTTAGATCATCCTTAAAGTCTTCTTGACATTGGTGCCAAAACTCACATGGATTTGAGCCTAGAAGAAATGTTGCTAGGTACGGTACTTTCTGATCATTTGGTTAGGAAAACCTAAAGCACCGATCCGGTCACATGGTTCAACCAATGGTCTTCGGTTCAACTACGACAGAACACACGTTTTGCATGAACCTCCCAGTACTTTAAAATATAGCTCGGGACCTAAAATCGTTGCTTTCAAGAAATGTGTGTGTGTGTGAAGGCTTCACTCTCTTTTCTCTCTCTACGTTTTATCTATTCTCAATTGCCAAATCACAGTAAGAAATTTCATTACAAAAAGCAAAGCTGGCTTTCTTGTCCTTTGGCAACAGGTTATTTATTTCAATTCTCGCTCAACAATAGGTTAAAATAAATATTAATCATTTGGGAGATATAACCATCCAATGTTTAAATCAATTAATTAACAAAAAGGTTTCCGATTTGATCCATCACGCTTCGAAACCATGCTTGCCACAACTTAATTACACACAAAAAATTTGATCAAAATCGGTCCATCCATTTAAAAGCCTTATGGTGACAAACGTCCGCACAGAAGATTTTTATATATTAAGATATAACAACTTGTTAGCCTAACATGCAAGCTAAACTCTTGTAATTCTAAAAATAGAGTCAACTCCACAGGTTAGCAGATGTCTTCTTGTCGTATGAATTCCCTAACACTCATGGCAAAAATGAACAGCCATTTCCTATACTAAGTTCCGGATGCCGCTTCAATAAGTGAGTCTACGTCAAAAAACGGCTATCTACTGCCGAAGGGATGAGAAACGCGAGCAGCCGTGATTCCGCCTCATTTCATTCTGCTTATATCCTACATCACACGATGCAGCACATCACGCCGGAAATGCATACTTAAGATCAGCTTGGAAGCTTCTACAATATTCTATCTATCCCTTCTCATCAAGAGATTGCATCATCCATCCGCTCAAGTACTGAAGCAATAACTACTCCAGCCTTGTCGGATACTTCATATCTATCACATGTCCGTGAAAGCAAATTAAAAGTCCACTGTATTGCTTGTAGTAGTAAATTTGTCGATATAAGCGTTTGTAGTTTGAAGCTTGTAAAGGTCCCTTGAATTCATCCTCGCTGTCCTTATCTTTTTGAGGCTGAAGCTGCAATTTCTCTCTCTCATGTTTTTTCCGGACAAATGTGGTCGTTAATATTTTTGCATTTGCAAGATGAAGCATCAAATAGCAATTTACTAGCATGGTAAAATGATTATGATTATTTTTTAGTTATTTTCGGATAGGATTTCGAAAGATTGCTGCTGCATTTCAAGAGGTAGATTTTTAGCATCTCTTACTCATTTACATTGCACAGTAGGCAGGGAGCATTTGACCTAACTCACATTTCAGCCAATTCTAACACCTAAAATGGCAATTGTGAATTTAAACCAGGTACAAATTGAAAGTTTCATCACTTGTTTCTGTAAGCAAAGTAACATTTATTATTATTGCAATCTTACATGGAACGTATCCTTTTTGGATGAGGAAATCCAAACTTCAAACTCAATTTGGAGACAAAAAGACTTATCAGAATGGAATAAAATTCCACACATGTTAGTTTGAGACCATTTAGCACCTTTTTAGTCCCCTGCCCCTTAACATTTCGAAAAAAAAAATTTTTGATCCACCCTACTTACTGCACATTGCAGTAATATTTTTTTTATTATTAAACACCTTTTCTTCTCAAATTGAATTATCAAATACAATGAACTAAAAAATGCCATTATACTCTTAAAATTATTAAGCAAAACTTAATAAGTTAAAGCAAATGTATCAGAATTATCATATAAAGTATCTTAATTTTAGGTTTTGGTGGGCAGAATTATGGCAGAGGTGCAGATATGTATAGAAGCGGAGGCTACGGAAAACGGAACTTTAACCGGTAAGTGTATTTCATTCTTAACTTTAATATAGAGATAAATTAAGGTTTTTACTTTAGTTGGCAGTTTCTGAAATCATCTGCATTTTTCACTTTTAAAATTTCTTTGGTATTGTGTTTTAAAAAAAATGAGGTAATAAGTGAATATTAAATTTTAAATGAATTAGCTTGTGGGAGTAAAAGTTTTAATCCAGTTTATGATAATTCAAATTAGAATACTATCAACTGTACTTCTGCTTCCTGGAATGCAGACTTTGTTATCTTCACGTTCCTGACCAAAAAATGTTTTGTCCTGAATTTTATCTTTTTGTCCTAATATCCTGAATTATTTTGAATCAATCTCAAGGCTCCCAAAGGATTTTCAGTTTGTCACTAGAAAAAAGGGGACTTTAATCTTAACTTTTAAAGGTTAAAATTTGTAATGCACTGATTAACTGGCAGTAATTGGTAAAATTGGCTACTTTGCCGAATTCACTTTTTCTTTTAAATGCTTCAGTTAGAGTAATGTTTAGTGTAGTTAGTATTGATGTTTCATTTTCCTACAACAAGCTTTGTTAAACAGGAATCTTTTTTTGAAAACTATGCAAATTTTGCAAGTATCTGTGGCTAAAAAAAACTGGTTTAGTTTCTTGAAATAATTTTGATGCTGCAAAAGTTTTCATAATGAGTGTTTTATATGAACTGATCATTTGTTAAACTTTAACATTGACGCTTGTGTGGAAATTGAAGGCGAATATAGATCTCCAACTTAAAAGTGGATTTGCTTTTAACAAACTTTGTTAGAAAGAACTCTTGATGAAGAACTTGTCCAGAAAAAAAAATTAGCTGGTTATTAAAATGAATTTTTTTTAACAATTCAAAAAAAAATTTAACAATAACATGTGCATGAAAATTTCAAACCATTTATCCAAGTAACTTTCACAACACTAAAAATTATTTTTTATTACCAAAAAGTTGTGAAGATAATGAAGATTTTGAATACTCAATTTTTTATTTCAAGAAATAGGGAAAAAAATATTAGTAAAAATGCAAATACCATTTCTTGTAGTCTTAACATTGACAAAAGGTAAAGATTGATTGATAGAATCAAACTGAATTGAATTCAAAATGCAAATGATTTTGTTGTGAATTAGTGATTCTTGAGATTACCTTTTTAATTTTCATTCTAAAGTTTTTTCCCGAAAGAAAGAACTTCAAATGAGACTTTTATTTAGTTATTTTCTTATTAATTTTTGGGAAAAAGGAAACCACGGCACCTTATTTTTTTAACCCAAAAGAATGGGTTGCAAATGATGTTATTTTTGATAAAAATTATGTATTTTGCTGCATTATGATTTTTATTTACTTGCTAAAAAATAATAGTTTATAGAAAAGCTATTATATTTAGCTTAGTTTGTATTGTTTAACAGATGCTGCTACTTTATTTTTTATTCTAATCAAATTCAAAATTACTTTTTTTTTTTTTTTTTTTTTTGTCTTAGACTTGCCTTTTCTGAAATTATACGCTTAAGTATTACACAAAATAGATAAATTTAAAGTGGTTCAAATAGAAAGGTCATTAATGGCTGAAATTAACTGAAAGATAGAATAATAAGATAAGCTGAACTTGTTAGAATTCTATAGCAGAATTTTTTCTTTCTTTTTTATATTGGAGATGTTTTGAGAAATGTTTTAAATGCTAAAATATTATGTTTGACATAATTGTCAACCCTGGGTTCTTCAGCGAATATTGAAGTAGTGCTAAAAATTGATATTGATATATGAGATAGTACATTTGTTTAGTTTAAGACAAACTTCTTGTTATTATATTCTATATTTCTTTTTTTAAATGGTAACTATAAAATATGCTTAAAATTATGTTAAAGAAACAGAATATGATAAAACTATCAACAATTTTCTTTTTTCTTCATTTAAATGAAAATAAGTGTAAAAAACAAAGTCCCAAAATACATTAGCTTTTTTCATGTTCATACATAATAGTTTGCGAACCCTCTTTGCTTCATTTCTTACAGCCCACGAACTGATCCAAGGGAAATCATTGGTTATCATGACGTGGATGCTCCCCAAGATGTGGACTATTTTTAAATTTTCTGAAATCAAGTTTGAACACGCTCTTGGTGTCTCTTTAGACTGGAGCATTTATGCTAAATTTTATTGTACATGGACTTTTTAATGTTTTTGTATTTTCTTTTTTAAATAATTGACATTGTTGGTGAGGGATTTTAAATTGTTAGATTCATATATGCAATATCATTGTTAATTTTATATTATTTATCAACTTGTTGCACATATTGTGAGGAATGTTCACTGCATTTCCATGAGTAGTTTTTTTTTCCTCCAAAATGTTTGTAGTTACAACTAAATTTAATTGTATTCAAAGTACAAAAACTTACTTGAAAAGAAATTGTCAGCCAAACCTTTTATATCTAGTCTGTTAACAAAAATTTCAAGCATATTTTGAAGAGTTTGTACTTTCCATCTTGTGGCAGTATGTAGGAGTTTCGTTGTGTTATAGCTGGTCTTAATTGTTTCCATTTACAGAAGAAGCCCACGTTCAGATTCCAGAAAAATGATCACTTACAGAGACCTTGATGCACCAAATGACATGGATGTCTTTTAAATGTATATATTTTAGTGACAAATCAATGTATTTCGTTATGCATCTTCTGTACTTTTCTCTTGTTATCACAAATCATTCATTATCATTAAACATTTTTTGATAAAATTTGTTTTTATTTCTTTATTTGTGTAAAATATAATCTGATAGGAAGAAAGTGAAGTACATGGCTGCAGCTGCATAAGTATTGGTAATGACTAAAATGTTTATAGAATAGATTTGATAAAATAATGTATAATTTTTTTTATCAACTTCATTAACAATAGAATTATAGTCATTGATGTGATCATTTTACATTGTTACATGCAGAAAACAACTTTCTGTATACGCGGTTCCCACGGACCTCAGGAAGCCCTTGAATTTCAGTTTTCTAACGGAGAGCCCAAAAATACTAAAAATTTTAGGGGATGTCTTTGGGAAGGAAAGGGTAACAGCTCCTCAACAAATTTCTAAAAGTGAAATTTTCAATTATCTCTCTGGTGATGTTACAGAAGAGAGTGAGGGTTTGGGCGTTCCTCTCTCAGAAATGTTTCAAAATTAATAGATTTTTAAACTAAATTTCAGGCTATCTTTTGGAGTATTTTGTATGAAAGGAAATTTTGGGACCACCAATGGAAAAGATATGAAATTGAATTGGCTATTTAGAAATTGAGAAAGAGTTATTGGTGGCATTAGGAGAAGGGGTCAGGATTCCAAACGGGGTTGTCTGGTTTTTCTACCCGGAAAAACTCCTGTGCACGGAACATTTTTTCCCCTGTAATTGCAGGGATGTGCCAGCCGCCGATCCTGTGCCAAACTGCTCCAAAAGACCACCAAATGGACTTTTTTGCTCCAAAATCGGACAAAACTGCGATTTTGCTTTTAATGATGCAGTTCCTTTAGTATATTTGGCAGAATATCATCAAGCTTATGCATTTGGAGCTTGTTTTTACGATTTCTTTGCTTAGTCCCGATTTTTTGCACATTTCAAAATCTGATTGCATCCGCTTTTGAAAAACTCGATAGTTTTAATTTTTTATGCGATTCTTCCTTTGATTAGAAAAATTTTGCACTGATCATTATTTTCAGCCTTTGTTATCTTTTGTTTTCCCGTATATGAGGATTTGTAAATTCGTCTTCTTGCCACGCTCACTCGAAAATGTCAATCCAGCTGCATCCAAATTGATTTAAGCGAATGCCATCTGTAAAAATTAATATTGTTCACCAGTTTTTAATCTTGGGTTTCTTAAGATTTTAGGACAGAAAATTGATCTCTAGGTTTGGTTAGAGACACTTGAGAAAGCAAAAATCTGGGAATTCTAATGCTCTGCTAATGAATGTGCAGACATTTCAAGGCATGTTTTCCATATTCTTAGTCTGTCTTAAAAAAATTTTTTTTTTTCTTTTTTCAAATTTTTCATATTTTTTTCACGTGTATTTGAAAATTCCTTTTCTGTGACATCATTTCTCAAAATATTTTTTTTTCATTATAATTTCATTATTAGTTTTGGGATTAAATATCAAACAGTTAAAAGTAAAAGGTTTTAGTGTTGCCTTAGCTTGATCTTCAGATTTGTTAATAAAGTAGTTTAATATAGAAACATATATGCCAAAAAAATTAATAATAATAATAAGGTCAAATATAAGTGAATAACTTAAACATACAAAAAAAAATCTAATAGTTCTTTAAAACTCATTTGTAACTTGTTGAGGTAAAGTTTTTAAATTCAACCATTCTTGTGTGCTTTTTTTAAAGCCTTTTTTGAATAGGTTACATAAAAGCAACCAATTTCTTTAAAAATAGGTATCAAAACACTAACTTAAATGTGCACGAAAGCAGTGATGCATTAAGCAAAGTAAATGTGTGAACTAAATTTAAATCGAAAGAAGTGTAAGAAAAAAGTAGAGCAGGACAGGACTTGTCTTTTTTGAAAAGTATTAGACAGAAAAAAAAAGTGATTAAGAGAGCTTCAATTTGTAGTTGTAGTTATGGTGTTTTTGCATCCTTAATCTCATTTTTTATTATATTATTATGGCACAAGTGTTTCTGTGTATGAAATATAAATAGTTGCTCTTAATTGATGCTAAATTTAAATTTTTGCTGCTGCAAGCTGCTACAAATTTGCAATTTTACTGCTCCAAATTCACCATTTTACTGCTTCAAACTCGCCATTTTTCTGCTCCCAAGATTGCTCCAAAAACGAGTTTTGGTCGGCACATTGCAGATATATATAATGTGTGTGTAGTAGTTCCTCACTTCAAAACATACTTTTTTCCGCTTCAATTACACTATTTTCGTGATCCAAACTTTTTGGTGAACCAAACTGCTCCTAGTCCACTATTTTCCTGAGCCAAGCTGTTGCAAAGTCACTATTTTCCTGAGCCAAGCTGCTCCAAAGTCACTTTTCCTGCGCCTGAGATTGCTCCAAAAGTGGGTTCCAGCTGGCACGTCCCTGTAATTGGTTTCTTGTTGGCTGAGTGGTGGTGGTAATGCGTTTGCCTTCTATGCCTAAGTCCTGGGTTCTGATCCACGGTGGCCAGTCGGTGGATTTTTGACATGCAGAAAATAGTCATCGCCCATGTCTTATGGTTATGCAACATGTAAACGATCCCAGGGTTATTTGTTTGGCTTTGAATATCCTAGGTAAAATTAAATCCCTTGTGCAGTTTCGCATCTAAGAGAACCCAGGTGCCTCCCTTTGGTGCAAACTGGGCATCAAAATTATCTGCCATAGACATCCATGCCTTAATGGTGGCCACATGAAAGAGTGGATATCGTATGGGGGGGGGGGATCCTACCAAAGTACTAGATCTGCAAAAGGCTAAGATGCCTGATCCAGCCTCTTTGGAAGGGGGAAAAAATGCCTCTTAGGGGGATAAAAGATTTCTCAAACCTTTAACGTGCTATGTCATTCCAAAAAGCTATTTTATCTGCAGAAGATAGTTTGTTGATTTCTCAATAGTTAGAACACCAGATATGAAGATTTCTACTTTAGCGTAAAACAATCTTCTGGGGTTGGTGAGCACCACCCAACGGGGAGGGGGGAGAACTCCTACTTAAAATAAATTTTAATCATACAATTAGTCAAAAATACTACAAGGATTGTCTTCCTATATTTCCCATAAATCGTATATTTATTGTGACTTGTGATGTACTGTTTTGACTAGTTGATGCACAGTAGGGTGTCCCAAGATATAATGGCGAAAAAAAATAGTGAAATCGAACACGCATACCCTCCAAATTTTTTCCATTTCACCTCAGAAGCATGAGAAAAAAGTTTCATTGCAATAAAATAACGGGAACCCGTGCCGACTTGAGGTCCAAGTTGGACATGAAATCCTGTAGGCGACCACAGTGGAAAGATTGCTAACTGTATAATTCCTTACTACATGCGACATCAATTTATTTAAAGCAGATATTTACAACAATATTAGACTAAAAGAAACATTACTGCACATATTTTCATTTCAATATTTGCTTTTTGCAGTCAGGATAGAACTTCCGCTGCTCTTGAACGCAACGTAACACAGATTGTTTTTGTTCCTCATTAGCTGTTAGCAAACCATGAAAGTCCTGCATCATTTTTACCGCTCTTTCAGCTGCATTGTTTACTGCTTTAAGCGTTGAGACAGTCTTTTTCACATCAAGGAATGAAATATTATTGACCATACCATAAAAGCTGGATGAATTTTTGTAGAGCAGCTTTTGAGATAATTGGGTCCACATTTTCGTACACTTTTATCAAAAAGCACATCTTTGTTGGGTACTTTGACTGCCAGAATGCATTGAGGCCATGGTTTCACGTATATTGTCGCTACAAACAAGCAGACATCAAACAATGCTTCAATTTCCTTCGTATCTAATTTTAGTTGTGAATTAAATAGTAATAGTTTTTGGAGTAAATCGCTCGAGCTATCTATCGAGCTTCGTGCATGGCTCCCGGGAGTCTTATTTTAAATTCATTTTCTGTATCTCCACCTAAAAATATGATAGGCAGTTCTATCAACTCTTGATAGTCATCCCTGACAATAATATTAGCAAGTTCAGCACGATAAAAGTCCCGTAAATTTTCAAAGTTAGGGTACAGTTCGGAATAACTCCGCAGCTCCTCTATAGCACTGTATTTTAGTGGGAGAGATCAGTTCATATATATGGTGGCGGCAAGCAAAGGAAAGCATTTCTCTATCAAGTTTTTGCTCAAGAATAGCGCAAGAACCACTTAAAGGAGCTGTAGTATCACAACAGAGAGTTTTAACTTCGTCTTCGAGATTTCAAGCTAAAACTGCCTTTCAAACAGCCTTTGTTTGTTCTTTTCCTGTGGAATTATCCAGTTTAGACTCAGCAATGAATTGTTCGTCACATCCATATAAAATAACTATAGATAAGTGATCTTCTTTTGATTTTTGAGCACTCAAAGCAGGCAACAGTTTCATATCCCAAGGTAAATTCACTACAGATGGTACCTCGTACTGAAAACCGATTTTTATTCTTTCCTCGTGCTCCTTCCACTTTTCAGTTCGAATTCTTTGAATTGAAGATTTACTTATGGGAAATTCATCAATGTTACTTCAAGAATAAACACATGATCTCGTATACTTGGACACCTGTCCAATGCAGCAACAGACTTTGGAGTAATAAAATCGCTCTTCATTACATAATTACTTGTTACAGGTTCTGATAATACTTGTTCCAGGTTCTGGAATACTTGATGCAGGTTCTGGAATACTTGTTCCAGATTCTGGATATACTTGTTCCAGGTTCTGATAAACTTGTTCTAGGTACTGATTTATATGTTTCAGGGAAATTTTCTTAATTAATATTTTCACTAGAGCTCGAAGAGGAATCTTCTTGTACAGTTTCATACAATTCCGAGGATGTTGAAGCGGAATCGTATTTAATAAGCCTGTTTTCTTCTTGGACAGCTCAAAGTCGAGCCCTTTCCTCTTTGTCGGCCAGTTTTTTATCCACTCCACCTAAAGTGACCACGTCGGCCGGGCTCTCTTTGGAGTTGCAAGAAAATCCCAACTTCCTCTATTTTAATTAACCGAAGTGCATCAGCATGTGCAATATTGAATAAATTGTTTAAATTACTCTCAAAGTCTTGTTGGCGCTGCTTGAATACTTCTTGCAGTTTCTTTGCATTTTTTTGTAAGTCTCTCCAAATTTGATTCAGGTTTTTAAGTTTATTCACACAATTTGGCAACGATTTGGTAGGAATGCGTGCCTTTTCCCAAAAGATGATGCATTCCCGAATAGCGAGATTTGCACTTTCAGTGATGGTTAAATTTACTTCTCGAATGTTGCAAAACAAAACAGACAACTTGTCCGTTTGAGGGAAATTTCAAGCCCATAGTTTGGTGTTATACGACTCCCTATTAAAAATATCTCTTTTTTTCAAACTTTGCAATTCCACTGCCATGTTTCGTTCCCTACGGAAGGACTAGACTGCGCTCGCTGACCAGAATGTATTCGTACAGACATGTTTCACGGTTTGAAAATTGCCACGGATAGCCCTCCCCCCCCCCCCCCTCCCCCAACATATGTTTTTCTGTTTTCATTTGTTTTCTGTGCGCTATTTACAGCTGTTTTGAGCTTCGCAAAGTATCGCGTCGCCAGTGTTCGCTTGCTTATGAATACACGTGCTATTTACACGTTGAGGCCTTTAGGCGCAAGTCGGCACGGGTTACCATGCTTCAAATTGCATGAACCTTTTTTTTACAACGGTTTTGATATAAAAAAAATAAGAGGGTATGCGTTTAAAAAAAACGACTTTCATTTTTTTGGGACACCCTAATGCACAGGTTTTCCAGTGAACGGTATCAATACAGTGATACTCAACCTTTTCTTACCAGAGGGCTCCACCTCATGGAAAGGGTATTTGCCGGCCAGAGCACATGTAAATTTTCAATGTTTTTTAAGTTTTTGAATAATACAGAAAAGGAAAGAAAATTACTAACTCATTAACTGTTGTTAGTATTTGATGCTTATTTGATTATTGTGAAGTTTGCATCTGATCTCCAGAAGTAAATTTCTAAACATTTGGGTCCAACTTCGGGACATTATGACTAATGGTTTTGATTCTTAAAATTGAACAAAATGGGCCAAGTAAATCAACTGCATTGGCCGTAGGTTGTGCACTACTTGCATAAGTACACTGATAATATAGATGCTCATGAGAATATGCTCTATATTCCATCAATAAATAAACCGCCATATAATGAAGTAGGAAGCCGCCAGGAAAAAATTGATACAGTTTGCTCTCTGTTTAACGACTTTCAAGGGACCACAAAAAACGTCCTTAAATAGAATGTTTTTAACACTACAGTGGACCATCTGGGACCGTGAAAAGTCGTCGTTCAATAGAGCGTCGTTAAACAGAGAGCCAACTGTATGTGGAAATTCAGATAGAAGAGATTTTAATTTTCTCAAATTATCCTAAACGTATTAACACATTTTCGGCCAAAGGTGTGTATACGCACCATTTCAGTAAAGAATTTTTAAATAATGCTGTTTCCTATATTTTTTACAAATGTAATTTTTATGCTATTTTAAAAGATTTTGAAGGCATCTATAAAATAATAGTAATTGATTTGGAGCAAGCACTTTCTTCAGAGAAAATTTCAAAATATGCTTGTTTTTTACCTTGAAACGTCAACTGTCAAATTCGACTTTTTGAAATTGTATAATTAATCCACTTGAGATTAATCACACGTTCTTATAATGGGTTAAAGTTGTAAATTCTATAGATAAAATAAAAATAAAAATGTCATAAAAATTTTATAAATCATTATTCAAATTCAATGGTGCATAAATGCACCATTGTGGGGGGGGGGCGAATGCATGAACAATGAGCAAAAATTGAAAACCTAGTTTTTTTATACAAGGAATTGTACGTTTTTTTTTTTTTCAAATTGTTGTTATTTCATTGAAATTTGTCTAATAGATGTGTCTAAATCAAAAAAATATGCTAATGACAATAATAGTCAGGATTTCCAATTTTCAGCAACCAACTTGAAAAGATTTTTAGGCTTACTAATTCTTTCTGGATATCTTCTCCAAGATTCTCTTCCCCAAGTTGATATGTACTGGTCTTTAGATGAGGATAAAGGACTGCCAATAATTTGAAAAAGCACGAGTAGAATCAGATTTAAAAACATAAAACAAAATATCCATTTATCCGATAACTCTTGCCTTGATAAAACAGACAAGTTTGCTAAATTACGCCCATTTTTCCTGCATATAAAAAAAAGTATCTACAATTTGGAATCTTTTCTCAAAATTTGTCAATTGACGAAGAGATGGTGCCTTATTTTGGAAGGTATTCATCAAAAATGTTCATAAAGGGATAGCCAGTAAGGTTTTGATTCAAACTTTGGTGTTTGTACTCATTCAAACGGATACCATTTCCAATTCATTCCATATGGAGGTGCTGAGACTAGCAGTAATCAACAAAAAATGCCATTAGGAACAAGTGTTATGAAATTACTTAACGTTGTTCCAGAACCTGAAATGCACAAAATATATTTTGATTACTTTTTCTTCCTACAGTTTATTCAAAATTTTGAAAAAAAACTTCTTTTTTTTTTTTTTTTTTTTTGCATCTGGAACAGCTTGTGAAAATTGCATTGCTGAATGCGTATTGGATGACTCCAAAAATATGAAAAAAATCTCGGGGTTCCTATGATTTTGCATTCAACAAGGATGCGAAGACATTGGCTATCAAATAGAACGACAATGCTGTAGCAATGATTGTTACCAATAATGGGACCATTTTGCCAATTGTAAATGCCAAACGCATAGCCACAGTGAACGAAAGGAAATTTCTATTTCACAACCGAACTTTATTTTGAATTACAATAAGTATATGGGCGTTGACCTGCATGACAATGCTATAGCAAATTATCAGATCAGATTTCAAAGCAAAAAATGGTGGTGGACATTATTTACAAATATTATTGATAGTGTGATAGTGAATTCATGGACGCTACATGGAATTGCTAATAACACAAAAATGCCACTTACAGACTTTAGGTCATACATAGCGATTGCCTTATTAAAAGCTGAATTCAAGAACAATCTATTTGGTGAAAATACGGTACAAATAACACATCCAAACAAGGGTCGTCCATCATCCACAGCTCTACCGAAAGAAATACGGACTGATAGAATCGCATATACCATAAATGAACACAAAGAAAAAGCCCGCAGACGATGTAAAGTGCGCAAAAACCACACAATTTGTTTGTGTCTCAAATGTGCAGTCCATTTACATCCAAAATGCTTTGAAAATTTTCATTTAAAAATGTAAAAATTCGACTAAGAATAATATTGTTCCACTGAAATATTTGTTCATTGATTTGGCCAATGGTACGTATACGCACCATTTTTTCTTTAATTAAATATTCTTTTTTATGCAAGAAACTTTTTTGGTGTCTTAATGGATGTATTCTAAACCCAATTTTAAGTAAATATTACCACATTTTATAAAATTTCTATGCTCGGCCTGAAGTGGGTTAAAATTAAAACGAATATTTTATCCTCTACTCCATTTCTAATTCACGTGCGAATCAATTTATAAAAGTTAAAAAATGAATTTATGAGAAAAAAAAATAGTAACATTTTAGAAAACAATTATCTAAAGCAGTGGTTAATCAGAGTTGCATTCTTTAAAGGAAAAAAAAAAACCTAAAAATGTCTTGCTGAAGAGCCAGCTTTGTGAAAAATTTAGTAAAGAAAACAAGAAGAAAATATTTGTTCCTCTAATGTTAGCAATGTTGATAAGACTATTTGCTCTCAACAATTTTTAGTTAATCTCACTTTCACTAATCTCTGTTTTCTGAATTCATAAAATTGAGAAAATATACCTTAAGAAATTGAACGAATGAATGAACATATAGGGTAGTTACAAGTACATATGAGGCAGTGAAAAGCAAAGGGATGTAAGGAGGCATTTTCAAGTTTTGAGTTGAATGCATTTAAAGATAAGGTCCTAGGTAGGCTTTCATTGAAAAGTTTTTCTAAATCATGCTGTATAACAGAACCTACCAGGGCTACTAGTAGTTTCTCTTGCCCCAAGACAGGAGTGGTTCACCTACCATTTGTACAGTTCACCTCCAAATTTTAAATTTTGCAACTTGCATTCCTTTCTTTTCAGTGCCTCATGTTTCATACAATTTTGATAAATTACTCTCATAGTAAGTTTTCTCTTATCTTAAATCTATGTTCCGTTTATACTGAATAGTATACATTGCATTTAAGTACAGTATAACTTTGATTTAATGAATATCCAAAATTTAATGATACATTTCACTGCTACGTCTATGCTCCTTGATTTAACAATAAATTTTTCCAGTGTCTTGACAATCGTTAAATTTGGGTTATACTGTTTTTTATTATTAAATTATTTTGTTAAGTAAATTTTTGCAATATTTTAATTGGATAACAAGATATGAATTAAGTCAAATTTCCCTTTTTATATAAAAGAAAGTTTAAATAATCGCCTTTGCTTTAAAATAGTAGCTTTAATCGCCCTGTGACTGGAGGGTTCCGAGTTTAATGCCAGCCAGTCGAGATCCTCTTTAAGTTTTCATTCTAAATCGATACTGCCATGTCAAACACAAAAGTCGTATGTGAACTTTTTATCAAAATTGAGTTACACAGGGTTCGTACGGGTCATGGAAATCCTGGAAAGTCATGGAAAATTAATATTTTTATTAAAAGTCATGGAAATTTATTTTAAGTCATGGAAAAATGTCTTGGGCAGTAAGAAAGTAACAATAGATAAAAGAGCACTAGAAATATTGAGTGATTTAGTAATATTGCATATAAATTGAACGTTCTCCAAAACAAATCCGAGTTTTGGAACCCAATTTCATCCGCTTCTGTAATAGCTGCTCGCCTTTTTACTTTCTTCTATATCTAATATATAGAAGAAAGTATTGGATTCGTGCAAATTTTCGAATTTCGAAGGATTCGAACGTTTTGAGGTGTGTTGAGTCCATTTCGACTATTTTTGGAAAATGTCTGTCTGTCTCTGTGTGTGTGTGTATGTATGTGTGTCACGTCTGTGTGCGACCAGTTTTTTGTGACCGCTCTATAGCAAAAACTACCGCATGAAATCGAACGAAATTTGGTACACATATGTGCCCGTATGTGAACTTGTGCCCATTGGTTTTTGGCGCGAATTCCTCCAAGGGGGGTGGAGCAATGGGACGTTTTTTGAGTTACGCGTACTTGCTATTCCTCAGGAAGTAACTGGCGGAATCAAACAAAATTTGGTCCATATGTTGCCATTAACAGGAACAGGTGCTGATTCAATTTTGGTGTCAATAACCCAAACGGGGGTTGAGCTATAGAACGTTTTTTTGTCGTCAATTGTGACTGCTGTATCTCAAGAAATAATGAACGGAATGAAAGAAAAATGTATCGGCAAGTAGCCCTTAGTGGGTATAAGAGCTGATTTTATTTTGGTGTCAACAGCTAAAAAGGGGGGTAGCGCAATCGCCCGTTCTTTTTTTCCATTGTGAGTGCCCTATCTCAAGAAGTAATGCTACGTTCTGGTTGAAATTTGGAATATATGTGAATCCATAGGTAAACAGGCTTTGGTTCAATTTTGACTCCAATCGCTCCAAGAGGTGTTGATTTTTTTTTTTTTTTTTTTTTTTTGCGAATAAAAATAGTTTTATTAATGCAACAATAAGAAAGGAAAATCGTAATAGATTGTCGTCTGCGTATTTCTCGTGATTTTAATTGTATGGAAATGATCGGAAATATTATCTCAATGATTTAAAATTTTTAACTGTTGCCATCTTATGTTTGTTAATAAATAAAATATTTGTAATTAATTCAAGTAAGGCTTTTAAAGTAACTTTCAATTTTCGCTTTGTTTTGTTTTTACAATAATTCAGACATTGGGATGGTCGTCAAGTTTTTGCATGTGTAATTTTGTTTCTGTTAGGAATATTGCTTCCTCATCAAGCATGGGGAGGGATCAGAAAAAGGCAAAATATAGAAGAAAGTTTCGTGATGGCCACAACATACTAGTTTTGTAATGTGATTGTACTAATTGGGCGTTGCTAATTTTGAATTAACCATTATTTTCAGTACTTGTATTTTGTATTCTGTATAGTAATGGACTTGCATATTCTTGATTTTTGTCACTTCTCCTCAAAAAGTGGAATTCAATTGCATCCGAGTTTGTTTCAGCTACTTGGTAAAATATTCATTATTAAATTTACCAGAGTTTATCTTAATATGTTGAAGGCTTTAGAAAATGATAGACTTTAGTCAAGCAATAGAACAAAGAAATAAGGGAATTCTAATACTCTAAAACAGTGGTGCCCAACATACAGCTCGTAAAACTGATCCTTGTGGCCAGCTGAAATACCTGATTTAGAAAAATGAATTTACTGAAAAACGTGGCTTAACTTTAATGAACGCATATTCTGTCAAGTTACATGGGTAATTTGATGCACTAATGACATTAAAGGATAATGTTTTTATGAAGTAAATTTATTATTGGAAACTTAGTAATGACTCATTCAATTTTGACCTATTTATTACTATTCGGCCCTATTTATTGAATATTTATTAGATATTTAAACATCAGTTGTATTGCATTCACTATATTTTTATTTTGCTTGAATTTATATGATAAAGACAAATACGAATAATTTATTAGTATTTGCTGTCTGCACTGATATTTTTTCAGTCACTAGTAAATGCTTCAATAAGGCAGTGGCCCTCAGGTAACAGTTTTCCTACTGCCCATTTCCAGAAAAGTTGTCAAGTTTTACTTTAAATAGTAGTATTCTCTTCGTGTAACAAGGTCATGAAAAATTTTATGAAGTCATGAAAAAGTTTTGAAAAAGTCATGGAATTTTTTTATCCAAATTGAGAATGAACCCTGGTTACAGTACTAGGTGGTTCTTTGTACTAACCATACTGTTTTCTAATCTTTTTTCTTTTTTTTTTGAGCAATCACGATTGCTTATTGCTTTCATTTGACTGTTTTTGGTGTTCCTATGATTTTATTTTCCCGCCAACACCCTCTACAGCATCACGTTCGATCGGCTCCTCACGATGCTGCTCCTCTAGCAAAAGGCGTCTCGAGGTTGCGTCTATATCCTACACACACGCGCATACATACACACACACATACATATATACATACACACAGACGCTAAGTGGTGATAATTCTGAAGTTGGCAACCCTATCTGAAGCGATCATATTTTTTCCCCAACCATATCCTCCCTTTCCCTTATCCCTTTGCAGTTCTAAGTTCATTTCGCAGATATATATTATTATTGTTTATTAAATCATGAGCGGGGAGAAAAGTGCTTACCAATGCCTTTTCAGAAAAGTTTACAACACCGCTGTTAATTAGCTGTGATAAAACAAACAACCATTATATTTATTTGGCAGTAGCAATTATTTATCGCTTGCAGGAGCATCGCAAGAGTGCCGATTTTTTTTTTTTTTTTTCAAAATTAGCCGATTTTGTATAAGCTGATCCCTCTAATTTGATTTAAAAAAAGGTAAAAATTATCGGTTTATACACAGAAATATGCGTTATTTTGCTTTCAGATTTGCTCTTTCAATAAACAATTTGTGAAAGATCCGATTATGTTTATCAGAATTTTGTGAAGGGTCAGTTTTGTTTGATCGGGATTTTGTGAAAGGTCCGTTTTGGTTGATCGGATTTTTGTGAAGGGTCCGTTAACGAACCCAAACATCCTCTGGCCAGACCCCTGACATTTGACAACATATTTTATTGCTCCATGTGAATGACCCCCTATCAGCCTTGACTACGCCACTCACCTGTAGTGCCACTGACTAGTTATTTATTTCAGTCTTTCATAGTCGCTTACTTTCTCTTGCATTGCTTATAGCTTAGGTTTATTCTTGTAGGTGTTTAAATTAGGTTTGGAAGATCAGTAAGTGCTAATTTCTTATGTGAATTTTTTCTTTACTAAAGAATATCTTGAGTCAACTTCTAACTTTTGACAAAAGTAAAAATTGACCTGAATCAACATTTCAAATT
Organism: Uloborus diversus; assembly: GCF_026930045.1. NCBI lineage: Eukaryota > Metazoa > Arthropoda > Arachnida > Araneae > Uloboridae > Uloborus > Uloborus diversus. The sequence continues at coordinate 185,821,963 of NC_072731.1, read as the reverse complement.
TGATATTTAGGTGTCGAGTAAGTTACATAGGTGTCTAAGATCAATTTGATTTCATGTCTTTCCATGTAGCTCTGAAAGTACTCATGTTGAAATATCATGCCACCAATTCGTAATTCTTTTGCAACTGTAAAGTTCGTCAAAAAGTTTTCATTTTTCTCTAATAGTTCAATTATTTGTTTTACAAATGCTTTTTAAAACAATAAAACCAGGTTTGACTAGCCACGAACACAATAGTATTAATATAAAATAGCTTTCTGTCACTAAAATATTTATTTCAAAAAATTTATATCTCTATTAACATTTGCAAAAATTGGCAGCTTAGTCATAACAATTAGTCTTCTATTATATACAAAGCAACAGATGATACAACTTTCATAATTACAAAATTTTCACACATGAAGTTTACGAGTTACATTACTAAAAACCAGACATTTTTATTACAAAACAGTGTATCTTGTGTAATTTTAAAATCCAATAAATATAGAAACAGTATAAATATAGAAAATATGTTGATCTGAAAAGACAAACACTATTTATTTAAATAACAAGAAAATACTATTTATGGTTTTACACAAATGTTTTTGTTTGCTTCAAATTGGGGATGCATATTGGCTCCTCATCTTTTGCAGCAAAAGTGCATTCCCGAGGAACAGTGTAACTAACATAGAAGTTGACCCACTCAGCATGGCTCCATATATTAGTTTATAGGGAAAAACAATGAGAAGTCAGTCAATAGCAACTCTACTATTCTTAGATCCATATACAATAATCAGGTATCCATTTTTTTTTTTCATTCTTTAATTTTTTGATATGTATGAAATTCAAAGAAAAGTATAATCTGGAGATGGACTCAGGCTCTATAGTTCCAAATATCTTTTGGGCTCAGGATAATAGTAAGATATTCATTTGTCAATCCCTCTACAAATACGAACATATGTATTGGGGAACTTAAAGAACATGAGAAACTTTTTTTTTAATGGCTATATTGCTATTGCTGGGCAAAAGTTGTAGAAATGGCTATCACTTTTTTCTCATGCATGCTTCTGGAAAACGAATTCTGCTTCCATAAGAGAGCAAATTGTGTTATCTTTTATGCATGCACAACTTGTAAATATGATCAAAAGCTGAAAGTAACTTACACACCATCCGCCTATCTAAATAGGATAAGATGGCGATTACCCATTGTTTGGTGTGTTAAACTTTTTAAGCAAAGGAAAAAAATAATCATGTGTGTGTTTTAGCTTGTTGAGAGAAAATGAAAAATTTTCAGGCTGTTGTATTTGCAGGAACTATTGATCCACAGTTAATCTTCTAGATAAAACTGGAAAAAGCATCTTAAAAAAACTTGTCTTGTCACTCATCCTATTCAAGATCATTCTACTCATTTTGGGGTGACAATGTGGAACATAAAAATATTTTGAAACTTAAAACAGTGGGAAACTGACCCAGGGTTATTATCCCCAATTATTATCAGTAAAAGGACAAAATAATGAACGTGTAAGCTCATACCAGCACGAGAAACATATACCAGTGCATAGAAAAACGATAAATCTACAGTTTAAGAATGACCAAATCGTAACAAACTTAGCATAAAATAAAAGGCAAGAATATCACTAAAAACAATTAGAAGTAATTTTTCACAGCAGCTTAATAACATAGCAGGAGATAGTAGCAGACAAGTTGGTTTCATTTTCTTTCCTATTTAGAGCACCACCTACAGTTACTTTCCATTCCTAATTGGTTAATGAGACTTTTAATTGTATCCTGAGAACCTGTGCCATAATTCCGGGCAAGGTTTACTTATATAAATAACTCAAGTGTCTCCGATATTACTTTTCATCTCAAAAAAATAATTTGACTGAGGCATTTTCAAAAAACATTAGTTAAGAAAATGTGCAACTGATTATTTCTTTTGGAATTTTTCAGCAGTTAAATAAAAGTAACATACTTAATCTTAATAACTGAAAAAAATACTAAAGGTAATTCAAATATGTCATGTTATAAGATTTTCAGTTAATTTTTTTAATCTACATTGTTAATTTGTTAAGAAATGATTTTATTTAGAAAGTTTTTAAAAGCTATAAATGCTGTCACACTAAATTTTCGCAGAGAATAAAAATTTTAACATTGTATTCTTACCCAGGCCTGCAAGCATTGGAACTTTGGAAAGTTTCATATTTTTCCATGGAAGAATGCATTTGCTATGGTAACTTGAGCATATTTTTTGTGACGGTTGTGCTAACAAGACCTTATAACTTTATACTAAAAATCCTGTTAAATATTTTGTTACAGAAAATTAAGTATTCCAAAAGATGGACAAATTATAAATGGTAACATATACATTTAATAAAAATGCTGCTGCTTTAAATAGTAATCCTGAATGAATAAAAATACTTTAGACTTTTTCCTAAATGAAAGTTTGTTATAATACACTAACTTTAGGCTCAAAAAAAAGAATAAAAACATAACTTTTATGAAAATTGTCTTTGTAATTTCAAACCTCATGCTATTGCTCTTAATTTGATACATTACTTGTAGCAATACAACAATTTTTCCACTTTTTGGTGGATTTATCCTGGAGGGATAGAATGGGCTAGGTGTTTGCAGACACGTTTGTCACCCAAATTGTAACAGAACTGCACTTCAGTGAAACATTAATGTGAATTAGTGATATTTATGTAGGCTTGCCTGACGTCCCGGTTTGACTGGGACAGTCCCGGTTTTCAGGCAAAATCTTGGTGTCTCAACCGGTTTACTTCACATCCTAGTAAAAGATTAATTTGATTACAAATGACTAAAAGAGTCTAAAAATAATTAACTGGGAAGAATTATTTGGGATAATTACTTTGTCATTTAAAACATAAACTTGTAAAATTAATATTGGATCATTTTGTGGAGACGAGTGAAAAATGCATGTAAATATTGCTCACATTTTTATTTGCCATTCAAAGTTTTTACTCTTTGTAAAGTAGCTAATAAATATTAACATGCAAGAAATAAAATGTTTAAATTTATCTGCTAGTGTCATTTATTATAATCACCTGGTTAAGGCTCAGAATTAGTAACCATTTATTCATAGCAATAAAAATGAAGAAACCTTCCAAAACACACTAAAAACCAGCCAGAGGTGTGTTCCCCTTTGAATATTCGGGACAGGGGGGGGGGGGATTCCGGTGTCCAGGTTGAACATTTCAGAAATCTGGCAAGTCTATATTTATGGAATACAGCATAAACAGGAATTCTAAGATCAAGGCTCAACTTAATGAGAGTGAAAGGCACTTCACAGACACATTTCATAGGGGACGGGTGAATTCGTAAATTTTCCAGTACCAGAACCCTAATTGAATCCTGATCAATTTACTGTGAAAGGGAAATTTATTTTTGCTGAAAAACTGTACTGGAGTGGCAGTCAGGCACAAAATTACTCCAGCTAGAAGACTACAAAACAGAAGGACGTAACACGAGCATCTTAGAGTGAAGAAATAGGGATGCTCATAAAAAGCACTGGAAATGAATAGCTAATGTTTACAAATCACTTTTTAAACATGAGGGAACAAGTTGGTACCAGTGCCAGATCTTACATTTTTCTGAGCCAGGTAAATTTGGTAACTGCCATTCTTACCCATCTTCCTTCAAAAGTGTTTTCCTCAGGTGCCCTGCTCTTCTTGTCCCTTAGAAGTTTCAACCAAACTTTGTCACAAAAGCTAACTTTTTTGAAAGGTAAATATTCATACAAGTCTTTTACTTGAAACTTAACTTCCCCGTTTCCCTTATTTACTAAAATATGTTCTGAATAAAAATCTCGTTTTTCTCTTTAAATAAGCATTAAATAGCTTCAATATTATTTTTAAAAATGATTATAATTGGAAAATACTTAGGCTTTTGTATGCAATACAAAAAAAAAACTTTTCTACAGCAAAATTCTGTACTAAAAAGTGCCCTTTTATCTAGAAGTGTCTAGCCCCTTTTTTGGTCTGGGAGAAACACTATTCAAGTTTTTACAATGAGTATCATGAACAATAACGCAGAAATAGGGTGAATTTGCCACCCAAGATAAGGGCTCCAGCTTGCTCCTCCTTTAGATACGGCACTGGCTGGTATCCCTAGTGTACAATTTTTCAGTACACACAGACATTTGAAAAGGAATCTATAAGTTGTCAATTTCGAAGTATCTAGCATGATTTATAATAGATAACAGTATGTAACATATTTTAAGCTATAATTTTATGATTTATTGCATTCTAAAATGTCAAATAATTCTTGAATAGAGAAGTTTTTAATAAAAAACAAAACATTAAATAAAATAATAAATAACATACTCCTATATAAATAATCATATTTTAAAAAATAGGACCCATATTTAAAATCATCTGAGGTATTTTCTAACATCTTTAAGGCCTCAAAATAAAAATACATTATTTACAAATTAAAACATTGTTTCTATACATGCAATCTCAAAGCCTGATTGAATATAATTTATTTTAATCCAGTTCTGTGTATAAGCGCACATGTTGTAATATCAAAATGAGGTGGAAGCTTAGCCCCAATTCTGCTCAAGAATCTGTTACGGATGTAGAAATCGGATCTTGGTTGCATTAAATCATGAGGCGTCACATCTGCCATAGATCCCGATGCTAGCAGTCTCTGATTTTCGACTAATTCCTGCCGACTAAGTTCTTCTTCTCTGGCTAATCTCTCTTTAACGGATAAGTTGAGAGCTCCACCTCTACTTGAATTCACCACAAAGAGCAATATTGTTGATATGACTGCAGCTATTCCGAAATAAATAAAAAAAACTTCAAGAAATATGTAACCTTTAGAGTCAACAATGGCTCCAGCTGCTAATGCAACAACTGCAAGTCCAAGGTTTTGGATTGATTGCATAATGCCGTAAGCTGTTCCAAGTTGGTACTCGGGTACTTCAAGTGCAACCATTGGCCATAGACCACATGCTAAAAGAGAATAAGTTAAGCCGATTGGTATCATAAGATACCATGGGTTTATAAATGTAAGTCCAATAAGTAGGTGACAAATCAAAGTAAGAAGAACTGCAACAAAAACCCACAACAAATTACGTCCAATTTTATCTACCATCAACCCAAGCACAGGGGAAGCAAATGCTGATATGATGTAAGGGATACCATCCACTAAGTTCGCTTCCGATTGACTCAAATTATATTTTCTTGCAAAGAACACTGTTCCAAGGCCAATGAAAGGAAATATCATTGCATAGTATGTCACACATACCATAGAGATTAACCAAAATGTCAATGGAAAATCTTTGATGTCTTTGAAACGAATAACTTCACCAGTCTGTCCTGCTGTTTTGTTCAAAATCTTTTCAGCTCTCCAATCATAGAAGCCCATTATTAAAGCGGCTACGAGTGAAAGAACACAAGTGAGTGAAGCAATGAAAAGAGTCACACCCAACAAAGTATAATCGGAAAAACGTTGACTCATTGTGTCATATATTTCAGGTGTCAAAATTAAGTTTACTGTGCTTCCAACACGGGCAAGACTAAGTTGTAGACCGAAAACCATATTCAGTTCTTTTCCCGAAAACCAACTAACAGCATACGTATTTTGAGCAACAGCAAGAGATTCACCTCCGACGCCAAAAATAAACCTCCCCAGTTGCATTATCCAAAAGTAGTTGAAAATTGCTCCAGTAGCAGACACCAATTGACCAAGTAATATAAACAAGCTAAAAATGATTGCACCTAAGCGTATGCCGAAAACTCGATCGATTAAAAATCCACCAAAGAATGCCAGGATAACGTTAGGCCAAGAATACCATGAATACAAACTAGAGAAATCTTGAGTTGACACTTGCATGTCGCGAATAATTTGTTGCTGCAAAGCTGCAGGGTTATCATAGCAAAAATAACTGCCAAAACCCAACAGACACATAAAGATCAGGGCAAAATATCGATGTACAGTTTTACGCGGATTGCATATTGCCCAAGAAAAGCAATATTTTTCTTCATCTTCTGATGTGCTAACATTCTCGTTTACATTCGACTCACGGGTTGGATTTTCTTTCATGTTTCAATTTGAAAAACAACGAAAGTAATTAGTTGATAATTTACGAAAAATCACCTCCTACAACTCGCTATCAATTCATTAAATCAACAAACAACAATAATACTCACGCCGCATCATAATGTTGACACGTTCGGTTAGAGACCGAAAGATTCTGAGAGCGTCAGGGTGAAATAGTGCAATATCTTCGCTTTTTTATCGTTTATGCTGCCATCTAGTGGATAAATATACGAGTATCGATAAAAAATTAATATAAAAATAAGGTTGCAAAGCCCTATTAATGGAAGTTCTCCTTCTTTCTTTTTTTTAGTATTCATTTGTTCTTTATAATTAGCAAAAATATAAATATTCGAATAATTAAAATGGCTAATAATTTTGTTTACGGTGAAAAAAAATGAAAAAAATACTTTTTCATTTACGTGCATGATTATTTAAATTAGTGCAATCTTATAAAAGAGAAGAAGAATGCATTATTTTTGTTACTCTTGGTATAAATGGGTGAATAAATAAATTTTCAAATTCAGTAATATTTTAACATGATAAAATTTAAATTGCCTGCAATTGTTAGTAATAGTAAAAATATTCAAATGGACAAGAATAAGGTAGCCTTATTAAAGGTTTTTTTCATTTGTGTTATACTGAATAAGTACATTGCGCATTCACATGAATGGACTTAATATACTTAACAGCTACGATTCATGAAAATAGAATTATTTTCTTTCTATTCATTTACTTTTTACAATTAGCATTCATATGAATTAATGCCAGGTGGAAAATAACTATTTACAATAGAAAAAAAGTTATTAAACTAGTTTGTTGATAATCATATTTTAAAAAAATGAAAATGGTGCAGAAAAATGTCTGTTAATTAAAAGTGAACAACGACTATTTTTGAATGAAAAAAAAATAAAAATAAAAAATTAATTTGAATTTTGACCTCTTGAATTCAAATTATGTTTTTCGCAATCACGAGTGTGTGTATTTATGTGTATGTGGGGGGGGGGTGTAGGGGGTATGTGTATGTGTGTGTAATCATGTGTGTATGTGTAGGTATCTGTAATGTATGTGTACGTGTCTGTATGTGTTTGAGTGCGTGTATGTGTGTGTAGGTGTATGTCTGTGTGTGTTGTGTGTATATGTTTGTGTGTGTGCAGGTGCGTGTATGCATGCGTGTAAGTGTAGGATATTGACGCAACCTGGAGACGGTTTTCGCTAGAGGAGCAGAATCGTGAGGCGGTCGGTCGACGGTGGTGCTGCAGAGGGTGCTGGTGGGAAAATAAAATCATAGGAACGCCAAAACAG